>NW_027596487.1:0-273046 GCF_964194155.1 Cetorhinus maximus
TGCTGACTCTGCTGTCTCTACGGTCTCTGCTCACTCTACTGTCTCTGCTGTCTCTGCTCACTCTGCTGTATCTGCTCACTCTGTTGTGTCTGCTGTCTCTGCTCTCTCTGCTCACTCTGCTGTGTCTGCTCATTCTGCTGTCTCTGCTGACTCTGCTGTCTCTGCTCACTCTGCTGTGTCTGCTCACTGTGCTGTGTCTGCTCATTCTGCTGTCTCTGCTCATTCTGCTGTCTCTGCTCACTCTGCTGTCTCTGCTCATTCTGCTGTCTCTGTTCACTCTGCTGTCTCTGCTCACTCTGCTGTCTCTGCTCACTCTGCTGTCTCTACTCACTCTGCTCACTCTGCTGTCTCTTCTCACTCTGCTATTTCTGCTGTCTCTGTTCACTCTGCTGTCTCTGCTAAATCTGCTGTCTCTGCTGTCTCTGCTCATTCTACTGTTTCTGATGTCTCTGCTCACTCTGCTCACTTTGCTGTCTCTGCTCACGCTGCTCACTTTGCTCGCTCTACTGTCTTTAATCACTCTGCTGTCTCTGCTGTCTCTGCTCACTTGGCTATTTCTGCTATCTCTGTTCACTCTGCTGTCTCTGTTCACTCTGCTGTATCTGCTGTCTCTGCTGACCCTGCTGTCTCTGCTCACTCTGCTCTTTCTGCTGTCTCTATTCACTCTGCTTTCTCTGCTATCTCTGCTGTCTCTGCTCACTCTGCTATTTCTGCTGTCTCTGCTGACTCTGCTCTTTCTGTTGTCTCTATTCACTCTGCTGTCTCTGCTGTCTCTGCTGTCTCTGCTCACTCTGCTGTTTCTGCTGTCTCTGTTCACTCTGCTGTCCTCTGCTGTCTCTGTTGTCTCTGCTGTTTCTGATCTCTCTGCTGACTCTGCTGACTCTGCTGTCTCTGCTGTCTCTGCTGTCACAGCTGTTTTTGCTCACTCTGCTGTCTCTGCTCACTCTGCTGTGTCTGCTCACTGAACTGTCTCTGCTCACTCTGCTGTCTCTGCTATCTCTGCTCACTCTGCTGTCTATACTCACTTTGCTGTCTCCGCTCACTCTGCGATTTCTGCTCACTCTGCTGTCTTTGCTGGCTCTGCTATTTCTGCTCACTCTGCTGTCTCTGCTCACTCTGCTGTGTCTGCTCACTGTGCTGACTCTGCTCACTCTGCTGTCTCTGCTGTCTCCGCTCACTCTGCTGTCTCTCCTCACTTTGCTCACTCTGCTGTCTCTGCTCACTCTGCTGTCTCTGCTCACTTTGCTCACTCTGCTTTTTCTGCTGTCTCTGCTCACTCTGCTGTCGCTGCTGTCTCTGCTGTCTCTGCTCACTCTGCTGTCTCTGCTGTCTCTGCTCACTCTGCTCACTCTGCTGTTTCTGCTCACTTTGCTGTCTCTGCTCACTCCGCTCACTCTGCTCACTTTGCTGTCTCTGCTCACTCTGCTGACTCTGTTGGCTCTGCTCATTCTGGCCTAACTGCTCACTCTGCTCACTCGGCTGTCTCTGCTCACTCTGCTGTCTTTGCTGTCTCGGCTGTTTCTGCTCACTCTTCTGTCTCTGCTCACTCTGCTGTTTCTGCTCTCTCTGCTGTATCTGCTGCCTCTGCTGTTTCTGCTCACTTTGCTGTCTCTGCTCACTCTGCTGATTCTGATCACTCTGCTGTCTCTGCTGTCTCAGCTCACTCTGCTGTCTCTGCTCACTCTGCTGTCTTTGCTGTCTCGGCTGTTTCTGCTCACTCTTCTGTCTCTGCTCACTTTGCTGTATCTGCTCTCTCTGCTGTATCTGCTGCCTCTGCTGTTTCTGCTCACTCTGCTGTCTCCGCTAACTCTGCTGTCGCTGCTCACTTTGCTCACTCTGCTGTCTCTGCTCACTCTGATATTTCTCCTGCCTCTGCTCACTCTGCTGACTCTGCTGAATCTGCTGTCTCTGCTGTCTCTGTTGACTCTGCCGTTTCTGCTGTCTCTGCTCACGCTGCTGTCTCTGCTCATTCTGCTGTCTCTGCTCACCCTGCTGTCCCTGCACACTCTGCTGTCTCTGCTAGCTCAGCTCACTCTGCTGTGTCTGCTCACTCTACTGTCTCTGCTGTCTCTGCTCATTCTACTTTTTCTGATGTCTCTGCTCACTCTGCTCACTTTGCTCCCTCTGCTCACGCTGCTCACTTTGCTCGCTCTACTGTCTTTAATCACTCTGCTGTCTCTGCTGTCTCTGCTCACTCGGCTATTTCTGCTATCTCTGTTCACTCTGCTGTCTCTGTTCACTCTGCTGTATCTGCTGTCTCTGCTGACCCTGCTGTCTCTGCTCACTCTGCTCTTTCTGCTGTCTCTATTCACTCTGCTTTCTCTGCTATCTCTGCTGTCTCTGCTCACTCTGCTATTTCTGCTGTCTCTGCTGACTCTGCTCTTTCTGTTGTCTCTATTCACTCTGCTGTCTCTGCTGTCTCTGCTGTCTCTGCTCACTCTGCTGTTTCTGCTGTCTCTGTTCACTCTGCTGTCTCTGCTGTCTCTGTTGTCTCTGCTGTTTCTGCTCTCTCTGCTGACTCTGCTGACTCTGCTGTCTCTGCTGTCACAGCTGTTTTTGCTCACTCTGCTGTCTCTGCTCACTCTGCTGTGTCTGCTCACTGAACTGTCTCTGCTCACTCTGCTGTCTCTGCTATCTCTGCTCACTCTGCTGTCTATACTCACTTTGCTGTCCCTGCTCACTCTGCGATTTCTGCTCACTCTGCTGTCTCTGCTGGCTCTGCTATTTCAGCTCACTCTGCTGTCTCTGCTCACTCTGCTGTGTCTGCTCACTGTGCTGTCTCTGCTCACTCTGCTGTCTCTGCTATCTCTGCTGTCTCTGTTGACTCTGCCGTTTCTGCTGTCTCTGCTCACGCTGCTGTCTCTGCTCACTCTGCTGTCTCTGCTCATTCTGCTGTCTCTGCTCACTCTGCTGTGTCTGCTCACTCTGCTGTCTCTGCACACTCTACTCACTCTGCTCACTCTGCTGTGTCTGCTCACGCTGCTCACTCTGCTCACTCTGCTGTCTCTGCTCACTCTGCTGTGTCTGCTCACACTGCTGTTTCTGCTCACACTGCTGTGTCTGCTCACTCTGCTGTTCCTGCTGTGTCTGCTCACTCTGCTGTCTCTGCAGACTCTGCTGTCTCTGCTCACTGTGCTGACTCTGCTCACTCTGCTGTCTCTGCAGGCTCTGCTGTCTCTGCTCACTCTGTTGTCTCCGCTCACTCTGGTGACTCTGCTCTCTCTGCTAACTCTGCTGTCGCTGCTCACTTTGCTCACTCTGCTGTCTCTGCTCACTCTGCTATTTCTGCTGCCTCTGCTCACTCTGCTGTCTCTGCTCTCTCTGCTATTTCTGCTCAGTCTGCTGTCTCTGCTATGTCTGCTCACTCTGCTGTTTCTGCTCACTCTGCTGTCTCTGCTGTCTCTGCTGTTTCTGCTCACTCTGCTGTCTCTGCACACTCTGCTCAATCTGCTCACTCTGCTGTCTCTGCTCACTCTGCTGTCTCTGCTCACTTTGCTCACTCTGCTGTCTCTGCTCACTCTGCTGTCTCTGCTGTCTCTGCTCACTCTGCTGTCTCTGCTGTCTCTACTCACTCTGCTGTCTCTGCTGTCTCTGCTCACTCTGCTGACTCTGCTGTCTCTGCTCACTTTGCTGCCTCTGCTCACTCTGCTGATTCTGATCACTCTGCTGTCTCTGCTCATTCTGTTGTCGCTGCTCACTCTGCTCACTTTGCTGTCTCTGCTCACTCTGCTGGCTCTTCTGTCTCAGTTCACTCTGCTGCCTCTGCTCACTCTGCTGTGTCTGCTCTCTCTGCTGTCTCTGCTCACTCTGCTCACTCTGCTCTCTCTGCTGACTCTGTTCACTCTGCTGGCTCTGTTGACTCTGCTGTATCTGCTGTCTCTGCTGTCTCTGCTAAATCTGCTCACTCTTCTGTCTCTGCTGACTCTGTTCACTCTGCTGGCTCTGCTGTCTCTGCTGTCTCTGCTGATTCTGCTCACTCTGCTGCCTCTGCTGTCTCTGCTGTCTCTGCTCACTCTGGTGACCCTGCTGACTCTGCTCACTCTGCTGTTTCTGCTCACTCTGCTGCCTCTGCTGTATCTGCTGAATATGCTCACTCTGCTGTCTCTGCTGTCTCTGCTGAATCAGCTCAATCTGCTGGCTCTGCTGTCTCTGCTGACTCTGCTTAATCTGCTGGCTCTGCTGTCTCTGCTGTCTCTGCTCACTCTGCTGTTTCTGCTCACTCTGCTGTCTCTGCTCTCTCTGCTGTCTCTGCTCAAACTGCTCACTCTGCTGTCTCTGCTGTCTCTCCTCAATCTGCTCACTCTGCTGTCTCTGCTGTCTCTGCTCAATCTGCTGACTCTGCTGTCTCTGCTCACTTTGCTGTCTATGCTCACTCTGCTGTCTCTGCTCACTCTGCTGTCTATTCTCACTCTGCTGTCTCCGCTCACTCTGCTGTTTCTGCTCACTCTGCTGTCTCGGCTGTTTCTGCTCACTCTGCTGTCTCTGCTCACTCTGCTGTCGCTGCTCACTCTGCTATCTCTGCTGTTTCTGCTCACTCTGCTGTTTCTGCTCACTCTGCTATCTCTGCTGTCTCTGCTCACTGTGCTGTTTCTGCTCACGCTGCTATCTCTGCTGTCTCTGCTCACTCTGCAGTGTCTGCTCACTCTGCTCACTCTGCTCTGTCTGCTCACTCTGCTCACTCTGCTGTCTCTGCTCACTCTGCTCTCTCTGCTTACTCTGCTGTCTCTGCTCACTCTGCTGTCTCTGCTGACTCTGCTGTCTCTGCTCACTCTGCTGTCTCTGCTCACTCTGCTGTCTCTGCTCACTCTGCTGTCTCTGCTGACTCTGCTGTCTCTGCTCACTCTGCTGTCTCTGTTCACTCTGCTGTCTCTACTCACACTGCTGTCTCCACTCACTCTGCTGTGTCTGCGCACTCTACTGTCTCTGCTGTCTCTGCTTACTCTGCAGACCCAGCTGAATCAGCTGTCTCTGCTGTCTCTGCTCACTCTGCTGTTTCTGCTGCCTCTGCTCACTCTGCTGTATCTGCTCACTCTGTTGTTTCTGCTGCCTCTGCTCACTCTGCTGTATCTGCTCACTCTGCTGTTTCTGCTGTCTCTGTTTACTCTGCTGTCCCTGCTGACTCTGCTGTCTCTGCTTTCTCTGCTCACTCTGCTGTCTCTGCTGTCTCTGCTCACTTTGCTGTCTCTGCTCACTCTGATGTGTCTGCTCACTCTACTGTCCCTGCTGACTCTGCTGTCTCTGCTGTCTCTGCTCACTCTGCTGTCTCTGCTGTCTCTGCTCACTCTGCTGTCTCTGCTCACTCTGCTGTGTCTGCTGTCTCTGCTGTCTCTGCTCACTCTGCTGTCTCTGCTCATTCTGCTGTCTCTGCTGACTCTGCTGTCTCTGCTCACTCTGCTGTGTCTGCTCACTGTGCTGTGTCTGCTCATTCTGCTGTCTCTGCTCATTCTGCTGTCTCTGCTCACTCTGCTGTCTCAGCTCATTCTGCTGTCTCTGTTCACTCTGCTGTCTCTGCTCACTCTGCTGTCTCTGCTCACTCTGCTGTCTCTACTCACTCTGCCGTCTCTGCTCACTCTGCTATCTCTGCTCACTTTGCTCACTCTGCTGTCTCTTCTCACTCTGCTATTTCTGCTGTCTCTGTTCACTCTGCTGTCTCTTCTAAATCTGCTGTCTCTGCTGTCTCTGCTCATTCTACTGTTTGTGCTGTCTCTGCTCACTCTGCTCACTTTGCTGTCTCTGCTCACGATGCTCACTCTGCTCGCTCTCATGTCTTTAATCACTCTGCTGTCTCTGCTGTCTCTGCTCACTCGGCTATTTCTGCTGTCTCTGCTCACTCTGCTGTCTCTGTTCACTCTGCTGTATCTGCTGTCTCTGCTGACCCTGCTGTCTCTGCTCACTCTGCTCTTACTGCTGTCTCTATTCACTCTGCTTTCTCTGCTATCTCTGCTGTCTCTGCCCACTCTGCTATTTCTGCTGTCTCTGCTGTCTCTGCTTACTCTGCTCTCTCTGCTGTCTCTATTCACTCTGCTGTCTCTGCTGTCTCTGCTCACTCTGCTGTTTCTGCTGTCTCTGTTCACTCTGCTGTCTCTGTTGTCTCTGTTGTCTCTGCTGTTTCTGCTCTCTCTGCTGACTCTGCTGTCTCTGCTGTCTGTGCTGTCACAGCTGTTTTTGCTCACTCTGCTGTCTCTGCTCACTCTGCTGTGTCTGCTCACTGTGCTGTCTCTGCTCACTCTGCTGTCTCTGCTATCTCTGCTCACTCTGCTGTCTATACTCACTCTGCTGTCTCTGCTCACTCTGCTATTTATGCTCACTCTGCTGTCTCTGCTGGCTCTGCTATTTCTGCTCACTCTGCTGTCTCTGCTCACTCTGCTGTGTCTGCTCACTGTGCTGTCTCTGCTCACTCTGCTGTCTCTGCTATCTCTGCTGTCTCTGTTGACTCTGCCGTTTCTGCTGTCTCTGCTCACTCTGCTGTCTCTGCTCGTTCTGCTGTCTCTGCTCACCCTGCTGTCTCTGCTCACTCTGCTGTCGCTGCTAGCTCAGCTCACTCTGCTGTGTCTGCTCACTCTACTGTCTCTGCTGTCTCTGCTCACTCTGCTGACTCTGCTCACTCTGCTGTGTCTGCTCGCTCTGCTGTCTCTGCTGACTCTGCTGTCTCTGCTCACTCTGCTGTTTCTGCTCACTCTGCTGTCTCTGCTCACTCTGCTGTCTCTGCTCACTCTGCTGTCTCTGCTCACTCTGCTGTCTCTGCACACTCTGCTGTCTCTACTCACACTGCTGTCTCCGCTCACTCTGCTGTGTCTGCTCACTCTACTGTCTCTGCTGTCTCTGCTCACTCTGCAGACTCAGCTGAATCAGCCGTCTCTGCTGTCTCCACTCACTCTGCTGTTTCTGCTGCCTCTGCTCACTCTGCTGTATCTGCTCACTCTGCTGTTTCTGCTGTCTCTGTTTACTCTGCTGTCCCTGCTGACTCTGCTGTCTCTGCTCACTCTGCTGTCTCTGCTCACTTTGCTGTCTCTGCTCACTCTGATGTGTCTGCTCACTCTACTGTCCCTGCTGACTCTGCTGTCTCTGCTGTCTCTGCTCAATCTGCTGTCTATGCTGTCTCTGCTCACTCTGCTGTCTCTTCTCACTCTGCTATTTCTGCTGTCTCTGTTCACTCTGCTGTCTCTGCTAAATCTGCTGTCTCTGCTGTCTCTGCTCATACTACTGTTTCTGATGTCTCTGCTCACTCTGCTCACTTTGCTGTCTCTGCTCACGCTGCTCACTCTGCTCGCTCTACTGTCTTTAATCACTCTGCTGTCTCTGCTGTTTCTGCTCACACTGCTATTTCTGCTATCTCTGTTCACTCTGCTGTCTCTGTTCACTCTGCTGTATCTGCTGTCTCTGCTGACCCTGCTGTCTCTGCTCACTCTGCTCTTTCTGCTGTCTCTATTCACTCTGCTTTCTCTGCTATCTCTGCTGTCTCTGCTCACTCTGCTATTTCTGCTGTCTCTGCTGTCTCTGCTTACTCTGCTCTTTCTGCTGTCTCTATTCACTCTGCTGTCTTTGCTGTCTCTGCTGTCTCTGCTCACTCTGCTGTTTCTGCTGTCTCTGTTCACTCTGCTGTCTCTGCTGTCTCTGTTGTCTCTGCTGTTTCTGCTCTCTCTGCTGACTCTGCTGTCTCTGCTGTCTCTGCTGTCACAGCTGTTTTTGCTCACTCTACTGTCTCTGCTCACTCTGCTGTCTCTGCTCACTGTGCTGTCTCTGCTCACTCTGCTGTCTCTGCTATCTCTGCTCACTCTGCTGTCTATACTCACTCTGCTGTCTCCGCTCACTCTGCTATTTCTGCTCACTCTGTTGTCTCTGCTGGCTCTGCTATTTCTGCTCACTCTGCTGTCTCTGCTGTTTCTGCTCACTCTGCTGTCCCTGCTGTCTCTGCTATATCTGCTCAGTCTGCTGTCTCTGCTGTTTCTGCTCACTCTGATGTCTCTGCTCACTCTGATGTCTCTGCTCGCTCTGCTGTCTCTGCTGTTTCTGCTCACTCTGCTGTTTCTGCTCACTCTGCTGTCTCTGCTGTCCCTGCTGTTTCTGCTCACTCTGCTGTCTCTGCTCACTCTGCTGTGTCTGCTCACTGAACTGTCGCTGCTCAATCTGCTGTCTCTGCTGTCTCTGCTCACTCTCCTGTCTATACTCACTCTGCTGTCTCCGCTCACTCTGCTATTTCTGCTCACTCTGCTCTCTCTGCTCACTCTGCTGTTTCTGCTCACTCTGCTGTCTCTGCTCACTCTGCTGTCTTTGCTGTCTCGGCTGTTTCTGCTCACTCTTCTGTCTCTGCTCACTTTGCTGTTTCTGCTCTCTCTGCTGTCTCTGCTGTTTCTGCTCACTCTGCTGTCTCAATTCACTCTGCTGTCTCTGCTCACTCTGCTCACTCTGCTCACTCTGTTGTGTCTGCTCACTCTGCTCACTCTGCTCACTCTGCTGTCTCTGCTCACTCTGCTGTGTCTGTTCACTCTGCTCACTCTGCTGTGTCTGCTCACTCTGCTCACTCTGCTGTCTCTGCTCACTCTGCTGTGTCTGCTCACACTGCTCACTCTGCTCACTCTGCTGTCTCTGCTCACTGTGCTGACTCTGCTCACTCTGCTGTCTCTGCTCACTCTGCTGTGTCTGCTCACACTGCTCACTCTGCTCACTCTGCTGTCTCTGCTCACTGTGCTGACTCTGCTCACTCTGCTGTCTCCTCTCACTCTGCTGTCTCTGCTCACTTTGCTCACTCTGCTGTCTCTGCTCACTCTGCTGTCTCTGCTGTCTCTGCTCACTCTGCTGACTCTGCTGTCTCTGCTCACTTTGCTGTCTCTGCTCACTCTGCTGATTCTGATCACTCTGCTGTCACTGCTCATTCTGCTGTCGCTGCTCACTCTGCTCACTCTGCTCAGTTTGCTGTCTCTGCTCACTCTGCTGACTCTCCTGTCTCAGCTCACTCTGCTGTCCCTGCTCACTCTGCTCACTTTGCTGTCTCTGCTCACTCTGCTCACTCTGCTGTCTCTACTCACTCTGCTGTGTCTGCTCACTGTGCTGTCTCTGCTCACTCTGCTGTATCTGCTCACTCTGCTGTCTCTGCTCACTTTGCTCATTTTGCTGTCTCTGCTCACTCTGCTATTTCTGCCGTCTCTGCTCACTCTGCTGTCTCTGCTGTTTCTGCTCACTCTGCTGTCTCTGCTCACTCTGCTGTGTCTGCTCACTGTGCTGTCTATGCTCACTCTGCTGTCTCTGCTCACTCTGCTGTCTATACTCACTATGCTGTCTCCGCTCACTCTGCTGTTTCTGCTCACTCTGCTCTCTCGGCTGTCTCTGCTATTTCTGCTCAGTCTGCTGTCTCTGCTGTTTCTGCTCACTCTGCTGTCTCTGCTCACTCTGCTGTTTCTGCTCACTCTGCTGTTTCTGCTCACTCTGCTGTCTCTGCTATTTCTACTCACTCTGCTGTCTCTGCTCACTCTGTTGTTTCAACTCACTCTGCTGTCTCTGCTCACTCTGTTGTTTCTGCTCACTCTGCTGTCTCTGCTGTCTGCTGTTTCTGCTCACTCTTCTGTCTCTGCTCACGCCTACTGCCTATGCTCACTCTGCAGTGTCTGCTAACTCTGCTCACTCTGCTGTCTCTGCTCACTCTGCTGTGTCTGCTTGCTCTACTCACTCTGCTGTGTCTACTCACTCTGCTCACTCTGCTGTCTCTGCTCACTCTGCTGTCTCTGCTCACTCTGCTGTGTCTGCTCACTCTGCTCACTCTGCTGTCTCTGCTCACTGTGCTGACTCTGCTCACTCTGCTGTCTCTGCTGTCTCCGCTCACTCTGCTGTCTCTCCTCACTTTGCTCACTCTGCTGTCTCTGCTCACTCTGCTGTCTCTGCTCACTTTGCTCACTCTGCTTTTTCTGCTGTCTCTGCTCACTCTGCTGTCGCTGCTGTCTCTGCTGTCTCTGCTCACTCTGCTGTCTCTGCTGTCTCTGCTCACTCTGCTCACTCTGCTGTTTCTGCTCACTTTGCTGTCTCTGCTCACTCCGCTCACTCTGCTCACTTTGCTGTCTCTGCTCACTCTGCTGACTCTGTTGGCTCTGCTCATTCTGCTCTAACTGCTCACTCTGCTCACTCTGCTGTCTCTGCTCACTCTGCTGTCTTTGCTGTCTCGGCTGTTTCTGCTCACTCTTCTGTCTCTGCTCACTCTGCGGTTTCTGCTCTCTCTGCTGTATCTGCTGCCTCTGCTGTTTCTGCTCACTTTGCTGTCTCTGCTCACTCTGCTATTTCTGCCGTCTCTGCTCACTCTGCTGTCTCTGCTGTTTCTGCTCACTCTGCTGTCTCTGCTCACTCTGCTGTGTCTGCTCACTGTGCTGTCTATGCTCACTCTGCTGTCTCTGCTCACTCTGCTGTCTATTCTCACTCTGCTGTCTCCGCTCACTCTGCTGTTTCTGCTCACTCTGCTGTCTCGGCTGTTTCTGCTCACTCTGCTGTCTCTGCTCACTCTGCTGTCTATGCTCACTCTGCAGTGTCTGCTCACTCTGCTCACTCTGCTCTGTCTGCTCACTCTGCTCACTCTGCTGTCTCTGCTCACTCTGCTCTCTCTGCTTACTCTGCTGTCTCTGCTCACTCTGCTGTCTCTGCTGACTCTGCTGTCTCTGCTCACTCTGCTGTCTCTACTCACACTGCTGTCTCCGCTCACTCTGCTGTGTCTGCTCACTCTACTGTCTCTGCTGTCTCTGCTCACTCTGCAGACTCAGCTGAATCAGCTGTCTCTGCTGTCTCTGCTCACTCTGCTGTTTCTGCTGCCTCTGCTCACTCTGCTGTATCTGCTCACTCTGCTGTTTCTGCTGTCTCTGTTTACTCTGCTGTCCCTGCTGACTCTGCTGTCTATGCTGTCTCTGCTCACTCTGCTGTCTCGGCTGTCTCTGCTCACTTTGCTGTCTCTGCTCACTCTGATGTGTCTGCTCACTCTACTGTCCCTGCTGACTCTGCTGTCTCTACGGTCTCTGCTCACTCTACTGTCTCTGCTGTCTCTGCTCACTCTGCTGTATCTGCTCACTCTGTTGTGTCTGCTGTCTCTGCTCTCTCTGCTCACTCTGCTGTGTCTGCTCATTCTGCTGTCTCTGCTGACTCTGCTGTCTCTGCTCACTCTGCTGTGTCTGCTCACTGTGCTGTGTCTGCTCATTCTGCTGTCTCTGCTCATTCTGCTGTCTCTGCTCACTCTGCTGTCTCTGCTCATTCTGCTGTCTCTGTTCACTCTGCTGTCTCTGCTCACTCTGCTGTCTCTGCTCACTCTGCTGTCTCTACTCACTCTGCTCACTCTGCTGTCTCTTCTCACTCTGCTATTTCTGCTGTCTCTGTTCACTCTGCTGTCTCTGCTAAATCTGCTGTCTCTGCTGTCTCTGCTCATTCTACTGTTTCTGATGTCTCTGCTCACTCTGCTCACTTTGCTGTCTCTGCTCACGCTGCTCACTTTGCTCGCTCTACTGTCTTTAATCACTCTGCTGTCTCTGCTGTCTCTGCTCACTTGGCTATTTCTGCTATCTCTGTTCACTCTGCTGTCTCTGTTCACTCTGCTGTATCTGCTGTCTCTGCTGACCCTGCTGTCTCTGCTCACTCTGCTCTTTCTGCTGTCTCTATTCACTCTGCTTTCTCTGCTATCTCTGCTGTCTCTGCTCACTCTGCTATTTCTGCTGTCTCTGCTGACTCTGCTCTTTCTGTTGTCTCTATTCACTCTGCTGTCTCTGCTGTCTCTGCTGTCTCTGCTCACTCTGCTGTTTCTGCTGTCTCTGTTCACTCTGCTGTCTCTGCTGTCTCTGTTGTCTCTGCTGTTTCTGATCTCTCTGCTGACTCTGCTGACTCTGCTGTCTCTGCTGTCTCTGCTGTCACAGCTGTTTTTGCTCACTCTGCTGTCTCTGCTCACTCTGCTGTGTCTGCTCACTGAACTGTCTCTGCTCACTCTGCTGTCTCTGCTATCTCTGCTCACTCTGCTGTCTATACTCACTTTGCTGTCTCCGCTCACTCTGCGATTTCTGCTCACTCTGCTGTCTTTGCTGGCTCTGCTATTTCTGCTCACTCTGCTGTCTCTGCTCACTCTGCTGTGTCTGCTCACTGTGCTGACTCTGCTCACTCTGCTGTCTCTGCTGTCTCCGCTCACTCTGCTGTCTCTCCTCACTTTGCTCACTCTGCTGTCTCTGCTCACTCTGCTGTCTCTGCTCACTTTGCTCACTCTGCTTTTTCTGCTGTCTCTGCTCACTCTGCTGTCGCTGCTGTCTCTGCTGTCTCTGCTCACTCTGCTGTCTCTGCTGTCTCTGCTCACTCTGCTCACTCTGCTGTTTCTGCTCACTTTGCTGTCTCTGCTCACTCCGCTCACTCTGCTCACTTTGCTGTCTCTGCTCACTCTGCTGACTCTGTTGGCTCTGCTCATTCTGGCCTAACTGCTCACTCTGCTCACTCGGCTGTCTCTGCTCACTCTGCTGTCTTTGCTGTCTCGGCTGTTTCTGCTCACTCTTCTGTCTCTGCTCACTCTGCTGTTTCTGCTCTCTCTGCTGTATCTGCTGCCTCTGCTGTTTCTGCTCACTTTGCTGTCTCTGCTCACTCTGCTGATTCTGATCACTCTGCTGTCTCTGCTGTCTCAGCTCACTCTGCTGTCTCTGCTCACTCTGCTGTCTTTGCTGTCTCGGCTGTTTCTGCTCACTCTTCTGTCTCTGCTCACTTTGCTGTATCTGCTCTCTCTGCTGTATCTGCTGCCTCTGCTGTTTCTGCTCACTCTGCTGTCTCCGCTAACTCTGCTGTCGCTGCTCACTTTGCTCACTCTGCTGTCTCTGCTCACTCTGATATTTCTCCTGCCTCTGCTCACTCTGCTGACTCTGCTGAATCTGCTGTCTCTGCTGTCTCTGTTGACTCTGCCGTTTCTGCTGTCTCTGCTCACGCTGCTGTCTCTGCTCATTCTGCTGTCTCTGCTCACCCTGCTGTCCCTGCACACTCTGCTGTCTCTGCTAGCTCAGCTCACTCTGCTGTGTCTGCTCACTCTACTGTCTCTGCTGTCTCTGCTCATTCTACTTTTTCTGATGTCTCTGCTCACTCTGCTCACTTTGCTCCCTCTGCTCACGCTGCTCACTTTGCTCGCTCTACTGTCTTTAATCACTCTGCTGTCTCTGCTGTCTCTGCTCACTCGGCTATTTCTGCTATCTCTGTTCACTCTGCTGTCTCTGTTCACTCTGCTGTATCTGCTGTCTCTGCTGACCCTGCTGTCTCTGCTCACTCTGCTCTTTCTGCTGTCTCTATTCACTCTGCTTTCTCTGCTATCTCTGCTGTCTCTGCTCACTCTGCTATTTCTGCTGTCTCTGCTGACTCTGCTCTTTCTGTTGTCTCTATTCACTCTGCTGTCTCTGCTGTCTCTGCTGTCTCTGCTCACTCTGCTGTTTCTGCTGTCTCTGTTCACTCTGCTGTCTCTGCTGTCTCTGTTGTCTCTGCTGTTTCTGCTCTCTCTGCTGACTCTGCTGACTCTGCTGTCTCTGCTGTCACAGCTGTTTTTGCTCACTCTGCTGTCTCTGCTCACTCTGCTGTGTCTGCTCACTGAACTGTCTCTGCTCACTCTGCTGTCTCTGCTATCTCTGCTCACTCTGCTGTCTATACTCACTTTGCTGTCCCTGCTCACTCTGCGATTTCTGCTCACTCTGCTGTCTCTGCTGGCTCTGCTATTTCAGCTCACTCTGCTGTCTCTGCTCACTCTGCTGTGTCTGCTCACTGTGCTGTCTCTGCTCACTCTGCTGTCTCTGCTATCTCTGCTGTCTCTGTTGACTCTGCCGTTTCTGCTGTCTCTGCTCACGCTGCTGTCTCTGCTCACTCTGCTGTCTCTGCTCATTCTGCTGTCTCTGCTCACTCTGCTGTGTCTGCTCACTCTGCTGTCTCTGCACACTCTACTCACTCTGCTCACTCTGCTGTGTCTGCTCACGCTGCTCACTCTGCTCACTCTGCTGTCTCTGCTCACTCTGCTGTGTCTGCTCACACTGCTGTTTCTGCTCACACTGCTGTGTCTGCTCACTCTGCTGTTCCTGCTGTGTCTGCTCACTCTGCTGTCTCTGCAGACACTGCTGTCTCTGCTCACTGTGCTGACTCTGCTCACTCTGCTGTCTCTGCAGGCTCTGCTGTCTCTGCTCACTCTGTTGTCTCCGCTCACTCTGGTGACTCTGCTCTCTCTGCTAACTCTGCTGTCGCTGCTCACTTTGCTCACTCTGCTGTCTCTGCTCATTCTGCTATTTCTGCTGCCTCTGCTCACTCTGCTGTCTCTGCTCTCTCTGCTATTTCTGCTCAGTCTGCTGTCTCTGCTATGTCTGCTCACTCTGCTGTTTCTGCTCACCCTGCTGTCTCTGCTGTCTCTGCTGTTTCTGCTCACTCTGCTGTCTCTGCACACTCTGCTCAATCTGCTCACTCTGCTGTCTCTGCTCACTCTGCTGTCTCTGCTCACTTTGCTCACTCTGCTGTCTCTGCTCACTCTGCTGTCTCTGCTGTCTCTGCTCACTCTGTTGTCTCTGCTGTCTCTACTCACTCTGCTGTCTCTGCTGTCTCTGCTCACTCTGCTGACTCTGCTGTCTCTGCTCACTTTGCTGCCTCTGCTCACTCTGCTGATTCTGATCACTCTGCTGTCTCTGCTCATTCTGTTGTCGCTGCTCACTCTGCTCACTTTGCTGTCTCTGCTCACTCTGCTGGCTCTTCTGTCTCAGTTCACTCTGCTGCCTCTGCTCACTCTGCTGTGTCTGCTCTCTCTGCTGTCTCTGCTCACTCTGCTGACTCTGCTCACTCTGCTCTCTCTGCTGACTCTGTTCACTCTGCTGGCTCTGTTGACTCTGCTGCCTCTGCTGTCTCTGCTGTCTCTGCTAAATCTGCTCACTCTTCTGTCTCTGCTGACTCTGTTCACTCTGCTGGCTCTGCTGTCTCTGCTGTCTCTGCTGTTTCTGCTCACTCTGCTGCCTCTGCTGTCTCTGCTGTCTCTGCTCACTCTGGTGACCCTGCTGACTCTGCTCACTCTGCTGTTTCTGCTCACTCTGCTGCCTCTGCTGTATCTGCTGAATATGCTCACTCTGCTGTCTCTGCTGTCTCTGCTGAATCAGCTCAATCTGCTGGCTCTGCTGTCTCTGCTGACTCTGCTTAATCTGCTGGCTCTGCTGTCTCTGCTGTCTCTGCTCACTCTGCTGTTTCTGCTCACTCTGCTGTCTCTGCTCTCTCTGCTGTCTCTGCTCAAACTGCTCACTCTGCTGTCTCTGCTCTCTCTGCTGTCTCTGCTCAAACTGCTCACTCTGCTGTCTCTGCTGTCTCTCCTCAATCTGCTCACTCTGCTGTCTCTGCTGTCTCTGCTCAATCTGCTGACTCTGCTGTCTCTGCTCACTTTGCTGTCTCTGCTCACTCTGCTGATTCTGATCACTCTGCTGTCTCTGCTCATTCTGCTGTCGCTGCTCACTCTGCTCATTCTGGTCACTTTGCTGTCTCTGCTCACTCTGCTGTCTCTGCTGTCTCTGCTGTCACAGCTGTTTTTGCTCACTCTGCTGTCTCTGCTCAATCTGCTCACTCTGCTCACTTTGCTGTCTCTGCTCACTCTGCTCTCTTTGCTATCTCTGCTCACTCTGCTGTCTCTGCTCATTCTGCTGTCTATGCTCACTCTGCTGTCTCTTCTCAATCTGCTCACTCTGCTGTGTCTGCTGACTCTGCTCACTCTGCTGTCCCTGCTGTCTCTGCTCATTCTGCTCACTGTGCTGTCTCTGCTGCCTCTGCTATTTCTGCTGTCTCTGCTCTCTCTGCTGTCTCAGCTGTCTCTGCTCAATCTGCTCACTCTGCTGTCTCTGCTGCCTCTGCTATTTCTGCTGTCTCTGTTGTCTCTGCTGACTCTGCTGTCTCTGCACACTCTGCTCACTCTGCTGTCTCTGCTGCCTCTGCTATTTCTGCTCACTCTGCAGTCTCTGCTGACCCTGCTGTCTCTGCTATCTCTGCTGTTTCTCCTAACTCTGCTGTCTCTGCTCACACTGCTGTTTCTGCTCACTCTGCTGTCTCTGATCACTCTGTTGCTTCAGCTCACTCTGCTGTTTCTGCTCACTCTGCTCACTCTGCTGTGTCTGCGCACTCTGCTCACTCTGCTCACTCTGCTGTCTCTGCTCACTCTGCTCACTCTGCTGTCTCTGCTCACTCTGCTGTGTCTGCTCACTCTGCTGTCTCTGCTCACTCAACTCACTCTGCTCACTCTGCTGTGTCTGCTCACTCTGCGCACTCTGCTCACTCTGCTGTCTCTGCTCACTCTGCTGACTCTGCTCACTCTGCTGTCTCTGCTCACTCTGCTGTGTCTGCTCACACTGCTGTGTCTGCTCACACTGCTGTGTCTGCTCACTTTGCTGTCTCTGCTCACTCTGCTGATTCTGATCACTCTGCTGTCTCTGCTCATTCTGCTGTCGCGGCTCACTCTGCTCACTCTGCTGTTTCTGCTCACTCTGCTGTCTCTGCTCTCTCTGCTGTCTCTGCTCAAACTGCTCACTCTGCTGTCTCTGCTGTCTCTGCTCAATCAGCTCACTCTGCTGTCTCTGCTGACTCTGCTCACTCTGCTGTCTCTGCTGTCTCTGCTCAATCTGCTCACTGTGCTGTCTCTGCTGCCTCTGCTATTTCTGCTGTCTCTGCTCTCTCTGCTGTCTCAGCTGTCTCTGCTCAATCTGCTCACTCTGCTGTCTCAGCTGTCTCTGCTCACTCTGCTCACTCTGCTGTCTCTGCTCACTCTGCTCACTCTGCTCACTCTGCTGTCTCTGCTCACTCTGCTGTGTCTGCTCACACTGCTGTGTCTGCTCACTTTGCTGTCTCTGCTCACTCTGCTGATTCTGATCACTCTGCTGTCTCTGCTCATTCTGCTGTCGCTGCTCACTCTGCTCACTTTGCTGTCTCTGCTCACTCTGCTGGCTCTTCTGTCTCAGCTCACTCTGCTGCCTCTGCTCACTCTGCTGTGTCTGCTCTCTCTGCTGTCTCTGCTCACTCTGCTGACTCTGCTCACTCTGCTGTCTCAGCTGACTCTGCTGTCTCTACTCACTCTGCTGTCTCCGCTCACTCTGCTGTCTACGCTAACTCTGCTGTCTCTGCTCACTTTGCTCACTTTGCTGTCTCTGCTCACTCTGTTATTCTGCCGCTCTGGTCATTCTGCTGTCTCTGCTGTGCCTGCTGTTTCTGCTCACTATGCTGTCTCTGCTGACTCTGCTGTCTCTGCTCAATCTGCTCACTCTGCTGTCTCTGCTGTCTCTGCTGTCTCTCCTCAATCTGCTCACTCTGCTGTCTCTGCTGTCTCTGCTCAATCTGCTGACTCTGCTGTCTCTGCTCACTTTGCTGTCTCTGCTCACTCTGCTGATTCTGATCACTCTGCTGTCTCTGCTCATTCTGCTGTCGCTGCTCACTCTGCTCATTCTGGTCACTTTGCTGTCTCTGCTCACTCTGCTGTCTCTGCTGTCACAGCTGTTTTTGCTCACTCTGCTGTCTCTGCTCAATCTGCTCACTCTGCTCACTTTGCTGTCTCTGCTCACTCTGCTCTCTTTGCTATCTCTGCTCACTCTGCTGTCTCTGCTCATTCTGCTGTCTATGCTCACTCTGCTGTCTCTGCTCAATCTGCTCACTCTGCTGTGTCTGCTGACTCTGCTCACTCTGCTGTCCCTGCTGTCGCTGCTCAATCTGCTCACTGTGCTGTCTCTGCTGCCTCTGCTATTTCTGCTGTCTCTGCTCTCTCTGCTGTCTCAGCTGTCTCTGCTCAATCTGCTCACTCTGCTGTCTCAGCTGTCTCTGCTCAATCTGCTCACTTTGCTGTCTCTGCTGCCTCTGCTATTTCTGCTGTCTCTGCTGTCTCTGCTGACTCTGCTGTCTCTGCACACTCTGCTCACTCTGCTGTCTCTGCTGCCTCTGCTATTTCTGCTCACTCTGCAGTCTCTGCTGACCCTGCTGTCTCTGCTATCTCTGCTGTTTCTCCTAACTCTGCTGTCTCTGCTCACACTGCTGTTTCTGCTCACTCTGATGTCTCTGATCACTCTGTTGTTTCAGCTCACTCTGCTGTTTCTGCTCACTCTGCTCACTCTGCTGTGTCTGTGCACTCTGCTCACTCTGCTCACTCTGCTGTCTCTGCTCACTCTGCTCACTCTGCTGTCTCTGCTCACTCTGCTGTGTCTGCTCACTCTGCTGTCTCTGCTCACTCAACTCACTCTGCTCACTCTGCTGTGTCTGCTCACTCTGCTCACTCTGCTGTCTCTGCTCACTCTGCTGACTCTGCTCACTCTGCTGTCTCTGCTCACTCTGCTGTGTCTGCTCACACTGCTGTGTCTGCTCACACTGCTGTGTCTGCTCACTTTGCTGTCTCTGCTCACTCTGCTGATTCTGATCACTCTGCTGTCTCTGCTCATTCTGATGTCGCTGCTCACTCTGCTCACTTTGCTGTCTCTGCTCACTCTGCTGGCTCTTCTGTCTCAGCTCACTCTGCTGCCTCTGCTCACTCTGCTGTGTCTGCTCTCTCTGCTGTCTCTGCTCACTCTGCTGACTCTGCTCACTCTGCTGTCTCAGCTGACTCTGCTGTCTCTACTCACTCTGCTGTCTACGCTAACTCTGCTGTCTCTGCTCACTTTGCTCACTTTGCTGTCTCTGCTCACTCTGTTATTCTGCCGCTCTGGTCACTCTGCTGTCTCTGCTGTGCCTGCTGTTTCTGCTCACTCTGCTGTCTCTGCTGACTCTGCTGTCTCTGCTCAATCTGCTCACTCTGCTGTCTCTGCTGTCTCTGCTGTCTCTGCTCAATCTGCTCACTCTGCTGTCTCTGCTGTCTCTGCTCAATCTGCTGACTCTGCTGTCTCTGCTCACTTTGCTGTCTCTGCTCACTCTGCTGATTCTGATCAGTCTGCTGTCTCTGCTCATTCTGCTGTCGCTGCTCACTCTGCTCACTCTGGTCACTTTGCTCTCTCTGCTCCCTCTGCAGTCTCTGCTCATTCTGCTGTCTATGCTCACTCTGCTGTCTCTGCTGTCTCTGCTCACTCTGCTGTGTCTGCTCACTGAGCTGTCTCTGCACACTATGCTGTCTCTGCTCACTCTGCTCACTCTGCTGCCACTGCTCACTGTGCTGTGTCTGCTCACTGTGCTGTCTCCGCTCACTCTGCTGCCTCTGCTCACTCTGCTGTCTCTGCTGTCTCTGCTGTCTCAGCTGTCTCTGCTCAATCTGCTCACTCTGCTGTCTCAGCTGTCTCTGCTCAATCTGCTCACTCTGCTGTCTCTGCTGCCTCTGCTATTTCTGCTGTCTCTGCTGTCTCTGCCGACTCTACTGTCTCTGCACACTCTGCTCACTCTGCTGTCTCTGCTGCCTCTGATATTTCTGCTCACTCTGCAGTCTCTGCTGTCTCTGCTGACCCTGCTGTCTCTGCTATCTCTGCTGTTTCTCCTAACTCTGCTGTCTCTGCTCACACTGCTGTTTCTGCTCACTCTGCTGTCTCTGCTGTCTCTGCTGTGTCTGCGCACTCTGCTCACTCTGCTCACTCTGCTGTCTCTGCTCACTCTGCTCACTCTGCTGTCTCTGCTCACTCTGCTGTGTCTGCTCACTCTGCTGTCTCTGCTCACTCAACTCACTCTGCTCACTCTGCTGTGTCTGCTCACTCTGCTCACTCTGCTCACTCTGCTGTCTCTGCTCACTCTGCTGACTCTGCTCACTCTGCTGTCTCTGCTCACTCTGCTGTGTCTGCTCACACTGCTGTGTCTGCTCACTTTGCTGTCTCTGCTCACTCTGCTGATTCTGATCACTCTGCTGTCTCTGCTCATTCTGCTGTCGCTGCTCACTCTGCTCACTCTGCTGGCTCTTCTGTCTCAGCTCACTCTGCTGCCTCTGCTCACTCTGCTGTGTCTGCTCTCTCTGCTGTCTCTGCTCACTCCGCTGACTCTGCTCACTCTGCTGTCTCAGCTGATTCTGCTGTGTCTACTCGCTCTGCTGTCTCCGCTCACTCTGCTGTCTACGCTAACTCTGCTGTCTCTGCTCACTTTGCTCACTTTGCTGTCTCTGCTCACTCTGTTATTCTGCCGCTCTGGTCATTCTGCTGTCTCTGCTGTGCCTGCTGTTTCTGCTCACTATGCTGTCTCTGCTGACTCTGCTGTCTCTGCTCAATCTGCTCACTCTGCTGTCTCTGCTGTCTCTCCTCAATCTGCTCACTCTGCTGTCTCTGCTGTCTCTGCTCAATCTGCTGACTCTGCTGTCTCTGCTCACTTTGCTGTCTCTGATCACTCTGCTGATTCTGATCAATCTGCTGTCTCTGCTCATTCTGCTGTCGCTGCTCACTCTGCTCATTCTGGTCACTTTGCTGTCTCTGCTCACTCTGCTGTCTCTGCTGTCTCTGCTGTCACAGCTGTTTTTGCTCACTCTGCTGTCTCTGCTCAATCTGCTCACTCTGCTCACTTTGCTGTCTCTGCTCACTCTGCTCTCTTTGCTATCTCTGCTCACTCTGCTGTCTCTGCTCATTCTGCTGTCTATGCTCACTCTGCTGTCTCTTCTCAATCTGCTCACTCTGCTGTGTCTGCTGATTCTGCTCACTCTGCTGTCCCTGCTGTCTCTGCTCAATCTGCCCACTGTGCTGTCTCTGCTGCCTCTGCTATTTCTGCTGTCTCTGCTCTCTCTGCTGTCTCAGCTGTCTCTGCTCAATCTGCTCACTCTGCTGTCTCTGATCACTCTGTTGTTTCAGCTCATTCTGCTGTTTCTGCTCACTCTGCTCACTCTGCTGTGTCTGCGCACTCTGCTCACTCTGCTCACTCTGCTGTCTCTGCTCACTCTGCTCACTCTGCTGTCTCTGCTCACTCTGCTGTGTCTGCTCACTCTGCTGTCTCTGCTCACTCAACTCACTCTGCTCACTCTGCTGTGTCTGCTCACTCTGCTCACTCTGCTCACTCTGCTGTCTCTGCTCACTCTGCTGACTCTGCTCACTCTGCTGTCTCTGCTCACTCTGCTGTGTCTGCTCACACTGCTGTGTCTGCTCACACTGCTGTGTCTGCTCACTTTGCTGTCTCTGCTCACTCTGCTGATTCTGATCACTCTGCTGTCTCTGCTCATTCTGCTGTCGCGGCTCACTCTGCTCACTCTGCTGTTTCTGCTCACTCTGCTGTCTCTGCTCACTCTGGTGACCCTGCTGACTCTGCTCACTCTGCTGTTTCTGCTCACTCTGCTGCCTCTGCTGTATCTGCTGAATATGCTCACTCTGCTGTCTCTGCTGTCTCTGCTGAATCAGCTCAATCTGCTGGCTCTGCTGTCTCTGCTGACTCTGCTTAATCTGCTGGCTCTGCTGTCTCTGCTGTCTCTGCTCACTCTGCTGTTTCTGCTCACTCTGCTGTCTCTGCTCTCTCTGCTGTCTCTGCTCAAACTGCTCACTCTGCTGTCTCTGCTGTCTCTCCTCAATCTGCTCACTCTGCTGTCTCTGCTGTCTCTGCTCAATCTGCTGACTCTGCTGTCTCTGCTCACTTTGCTGTCTATGCTCACTCTGCTGTCTCTGCTCACTCTGCTGTCTATTCTCACTCTGCTGTCTCCGCTCACTCTGCTGTTTCTGCTCACTCTGCTGTCTCGGCTGTTTCTGCTCACTCTGCTGTCTCTGCTCACTCTGCTGTCGCTGCTCACTCTGCTATCTCTGCTGTTTCTGCTCACTCTGCTGTTTCTGCTCACTCTGCTATCTCTGCTGTCTCTGCTCACTGTGCTGTTTCTGCTCACGCTGCTATCTCTGCTGTCTCTGCTCACTCTGCAGTGTCTGCTCACTCTGCTCACTCTGCTCTGTCTGCTCACTCTGCTCACTCTGCTGTCTCTGCTCACTCTGCTCTCTCTGCTTACTCTGCTGTCTCTGCTCACTCTGCTGTCTCTGCTGACTCTGCTGTCTCTGCTCACTCTGCTGTCTCTGCTCACTCTGCTGTCTCTGCTCACTCTGCTGTCTCTGCTGACTCTGCTGTCTCTGCTCACTCTGCTGTCTCTGTTCACTCTGCTGTCTCTACTCACACTGCTGTCTCCACTCACTCTGCTGTGTCTGCGCACTCTACTGTCTCTGCTGTCTCTGCTTACTCTGCAGACCCAGCTGAATCAGCTGTCTCTGCTGTCTCTGCTCACTCTGCTGTTTCTGCTGCCTCTGCTCACTCTGCTGTATCTGCTCACTCTGTTGTTTCTGCTGCCTCTGCTCACTCTGCTGTATCTGCTCACTCTGCTGTTTCTGCTGTCTCTGTTTACTCTGCTGTCCCTGCTGACTCTGCTGTCTCTGCTTTCTCTGCTCACTCTGCTGTCTCTGCTGTCTCTGCTCACTTTGCTGTCTCTGCTCACTCTGATGTGTCTGCTCACTCTACTGTCCCTGCTGACTCTGCTGTCTCTGCTGTCTCTGCTCACTCTGCTGTCTCTGCTGTCTCTGCTCACTCTGCTGTCTCTGCTCACTCTGCTGTGTCTGCTGTCTCTGCTGTCTCTGCTCACTCTGCTGTCTCTGCTCACTCTGCTGTCTCTGCTCACTCTGCTGTGTCTGCTGTCTCTGCTGTCTCTGCTCACTCTGCTGTCTCTGCTCATTCTGCTGTCTCTGCTGACTCTGCTGTCTCTGCTCACTCTGCTGTGTCTGCTCACTGTGCTGTGTCTGCTCATTCTGCTGTCTCTGCTCATTCTGCTGTCTCTGCTCACTCTGCTGTCTCTGCTCATTCTGCTGTCTCTGTTCACTCTGCTGTCTCTGCTCACTCTGCTGTCTCTGCTCACTCTGCTGTCTCTACTCACTCTGCCGTCTCTGCTCACTCTGCTATCTCTGCTCACTTTGCTCACTCTGCTGTCTCTTCTCACTCTGCTATTTCTGCTGTCTCTGTTCACTCTGCTGTCTCTTCTAAATCTGCTGTCTCTGCTGTCTCTGCTCATTCTACTGTTTGTGCTGTCTCTGCTCACTCTGCTCACTTTGCTGTCTCTGCTCACGATGCTCACTCTGCTCGCTCTCATGTCTTTAATCACTCTGCTGTCTCTGCTGTCTCTGCTCACTCGGCTATTTCTGCTGTCTCTGCTCACTCTGCTGTCTCTGTTCACTCTGCTGTATCTGCTGTCTCTGCTGACCCTGCTGTCTCTGCTCACTCTGCTCTTACTGCTGTCTCTATTCACTCTGCTTTCTCTGCTATCTCTGCTGTCTCTGCCCACTCTGCTATTTCTGCTGTCTCTGCTGTCTCTGCTTACTCTGCTCTCTCTGCTGTCTCTATTCACTCTGCTGTCTCTGCTGTCTCTGCTCACTCTGCTGTTTCTGCTGTCTCTGTTCACTCTGCTGTCTCTGTTGTCTCTGTTGTCTCTGCTGTTTCTGCTCTCTCTGCTGACTCTGCTGTCTCTGCTGTCTGTGCTGTCACAGATGTTTTTGCTCACTCTGCTGTCTCTGCTCACTCTGCTGTGTCTGCTCACTGTGCTGTCTCTGCTCACTCTGCTGTCTCTGCTATCTCTGCTCACTCTGCTGTCTATACTCACTCTGCTGTCTCTGCTCACTCTGCTATTTATGCTCACTCTGCTGTCTCTGCTGGCTCTGCTATTTCTGCTCACTCTGCTGTCTCTGCTCACTCTGCTGTGTCTGCTCACTGTGCTGTCTCTGCTCACTCTGCTGTCTCTGCTATCTCTGCTGTCTCTGTTGACTCTGCCGTTTCTGCTGTCTCTGCTCACTCTGCTGTCTCTGCTCGTTCTGCTGTCTCTGCTCACCCTGCTGTCTCTGCTCACTCTGCTGTCGCTGCTAGCTCAGCTCACTCTGCTGTGTCTGCTCACTCTACTGTCTCTGCTGTCTCTGCTCACTCTGCTGACTCTGCTCACTCTGCTGTGTCTGCTCGCTCTGCTGTCTCTGCTGACTCTGCTGTCTCTGCTCACTCTGCTGTTTCTGCTCACTCTGCTGTCTCTGCTCACTCTGCTGTCTCTGCTCACTCTGCTGTCTCTGCTCACTCTGCTGTCTCTGCACACTCTGATGTCTCTACTCACACTGCTGTCTCCGCTCACTCTGCTGTGTCTGCTCACTCTACTGTCTCTGCTGTCTCTGCTCACTCTGCAGACTCAGCTGAATCAGCCGTCTCTGCTGTCTCCACTCACTCTGCTGTTTCTGCTGCCTCTGCTCACTCTGCTGTATCTGCTCACTCTGCTGTTTCTGCTGTCTCTGTTTACTCTGCTGTCCCTGCTGACTCTGCTGTCTCTGCTGTCTCTGCTCACTCTGCTGTCTCTGCTCACTTTGCTGTCTCTGCTCACTCTGATGTGTCTGCTCACTCTACTGTCCCTGCTGACTCTGCTGTCTCTGCTGTCTCTGCTCAATCTGCTGTCTATGCTGTCTCTGCTCACTCTGCTGTCTCTTCTCACTCTGCTATTTCTGCTGTCTCTGTTCACTCTGCTGTCTCTGCTAAATCTGCTGTCTCTGCTGTCTCTGCTCATACTACTGTTTCTGATGTCTCTGCTCACTCTGCTCACTTTGCTGTCTCTGCTCACGCTGCTCACTCTGCTCGCTCTACTGTCTTTAATCACTCTGCTGTCTCTGCTGTTTCTGCTCACACTGCTATTTCTGCTATCTCTGTTCACTCTGCTGTCTCTGTTCACTCTGCTGTATCTGCTGTCTCTGCTGACCCTGCTGTCTCTGCTCACTCTGCTCTTTCTGCTGTCTCTATTCACTCTGCTTTCTCTGCTATCTCTGCTGTCTCTGCTCACTCTGCTATTTCTGCTGTCTCTGCTGTCTCTGCTTACTCTGCTCTTTCTGCTGTCTCTATTCACTCTGCTGTCTTTGCTGTCTCTGCTGTCTCTGCTCACTCTGCTGTTTCTGCTGTCTCTGTTCACTCTGCTGTCTCTGCTGTCTCTGTTGTCTCTGCTGTTTCTGCTCTCTCTGCTGACTCTGCTGTCTCTGCTGTCTCTGCTGTCACAGCTGTTTTTGCTCACTCTACTGTCTCTGCTCACTCTGCTGTCTCTGCTCACTGTGCTGTCTCTGCTCACTCTGCTGTCTCTGCTATCTCTGCTCACTCTGCTGTCTATACTCACTCTGCTGTCTCCGCTCACTCTGCTATTTCTGCTCACTCTGTTGTCTCTGCTGGCTCTGCTATTTCTGCTCACTCTGCTGTCTCTGCTGTTTCTGCTCACTCTGCTGTCCCTGCTGTCTCTGCTATATCTGCTCAGTCTGCTGTCTCTGCTGTTTCTGCTCACTCTGATGTCTCTGCTCACTCTGATGTCTCTGCTCGCTCTGCTGTCTCTGCTGTTTCTGCTCACTCTGCTGTTTCTGCTCACTCTGCTGTCTCTGCTGTCCCTGCTGTTTCTGCTCACTCTGCTGTCTCTGCTCACTCTGCTGTGTCTGCTCACTGAACTGTCGCTGCTCAATCTGCTGTCTCTGCTGTCTCTGCTCACTCTCCTGTCTATACTCACTCTGCTGTCTCCGCTCACTCTGCTATTTCTGCTCACTCTGCTCTCTCTGCTCACTCTGCTGTTTCTGCTCACTCTGCTGTCTCTGCTCACTCTGCTGTCTTTGCTGTCTCGGCTGTTTCTGCTCACTCTTCTGTCTCTGCTCACTTTGCTGTTTCTGCTCTCTCTGCTGTCTCTGCTGTTTCTGCTCACTCTGCTGTCTCAATTCACTCTGCTGTCTCTGCTCACTCTGCTCACTCTGCTCACTCTGTTGTGTCTGCTCACTCTGCTCACTCTGCTCACTCTGCTGTCTCTGCTCACTCTGCTGTGTCTGTTCACTCTGCTCACTCTGCTGTGTCTGCTCACTCTGCTCACTCTGCTGTCTCTGCTCACTCTGTTGTGTCTGCTCACACTGCTCACTCTGCTCACTCTGCTGTCTCTGCTCACTGTGCTGACTCTGCTCACTCTGCTGTCTCTGCTCACTCTGCTGTCGCTGCTGTCTCTGCTGTCTCTGCTCACTCTGCTGTCTCTGCTGTCTCTGCTCACTCTGCTCACTCTGCTGTTTCTGCTCACTTTGCTGTCTCTGCTCACTCCGCTCACTCTGCTCACTTTGCTGTCTCTGCTCACTCTGCTGACTCTGTTGGCTCTGCTCATTCTGCTCTAACTGCTAACTCTGCTCACTCTGCTGTCTCTGCTCACTCTGCTGTCTTTGCTGTCTCGGCTGTTTCTGCTCACTCTTCTGTCTCTGCTCACTCTGCTGTTTCTGCTCTCTCTGCTGTATCTGCTGCCTCTGCTGTTTCTGCTCACTTTGCTGTCTCTGCTCACTCTGCTATTTCTGCCGTCTCTGCTCACTCTGCTGTCTCTGCTGTTTCTGCTCACTCTGCTGTCTCTGCTCACTCTGCTGTGTCTGCTCACTGTGCTGTCTATGCTCACTCTGCTGTCTCTGCTCACTCTGCTGTCTATTCTCACTCTGCTGTCTCCGCTCACTCTGCTGTTTCTGCTCACTCTGCTGTCTCGGCTGTTTCTGCTCACTCTGCTGTCTCTGCTCACTCTGCTGTCTATGCTCACTCTGCAGTGTCTGCTCACTCTGCTCACTCTGCTCTGTCTGCTCACTCTGCTCACTCTGCTGTCTCTGCTCACTCTGCTCTCTCTGCTTACTCTGCTGTCTCTGCTCACTCTGCTGTCTCTGCTGACTCTGCTGTCTCTGCTCACTCTGCTGTCTCTACTCACACTGCTGTCTCCGCTCACTCTGCTGTGTCTGCTCACTCTACTGTCTCTGCTGTCTTTGCTCACTCTGCAGACTCAGCTGAATCAGCTGTCTCTGCTGTCTCTGCTCACTCTGCTGTTTCTGCTGCCTCTGCTCACTCTGCTGTATCTGCTCACTCTGCTGTTTCTGCTGTCTCTGTTTACTCTGCTGTCCCTGCTGACTCTGCTGTCTATGCTGTCTCTGCTCACTCTGCTGTCTCGGCTGTCTCTGCTCACTTTGCTGTCTCTGCTCACTCTGATGTGTCTGCTCACTCTACTGTCCCTGCTGACTCTGCTGTCTCTACGGTCTCTGCTCACTCTACTGTCTCTGCTGTCTCTGCTCACTCTGCTGTATCTGCTCACTCTGTTGTGTCTGCTGTCTCTGCTCTCTCTGCTCACTCTGCTGTGTCTGCTCATTCTGCTGTCTCTGCTGACTCTGCTGTCTCTGCTCACTCTGCTGTGTCTGCTCACTGTGCTGTGTCTGCTCATTCTGCTGTCTCTGCTCATTCTGCTGTCTCTGCTCACTCTGCTGTCTCTGCTCATTCTGCTGTCTCTGTTCACTCTGCTGTCTCTGCTCACTCTGCTGTCTCTGCTCACTCTGCTGTCTCTACTCACTCTGCTCACTCTGCTGTCTCTTCTCACTCTGCTATTTCTGCTGTCTCTGTTCACTCTGCTGTCTCTGCTAAATCTGCTGTCTCTGCTGTCTCTGCTCATTCTTCTGTTTCTGATGTCTCTGCTCACTCTGCTCACTTTGCTGTCTCTGCTCACGCTGCTCACTTTGCTCGCTCTACTGTCTTTAATCACTCTGCTGTCTCTGCTGTCTCTGCTCACTTGGCTATTTCTGCTATCTCTGTTCACTCTGCTGTCTCTGTTCACTCTGCTGTATCTGCTGTCTCTGCTGACCCTGCTGTCTCTGCTCACTCTGCTCTTTCTGCTGTCTCTATTCACTCTGCTTTCTCTGCTATCTCTGCTGTCTCTGCTCACTCTGCTATTTCTGCTGTCTCTGCTGACTCTGCTCTTTCTGTTGTCTCTATTCACTCTGCTGTCTCTGCTGTCTCTGCTGTCTCTGCTCACTCTGCTGTTTCTGCTGTCTCTGTTCACTCTGCTGTCTCTGCTGTCTCTGTTGTCTCTGCTGTTTCTGATCTCTCTGCTGACTCTGCTGACTCTGCTGTCTCTGCTGTCTCTGCTGTCACAGCTGTTTTTGCTCACTCTGCTGTCTCTGCTCACTCTGCTGTGTCTGCTCACTGAACTGTCTCTGCTCACTCTGCTGTCTCTGCTATCTCTGCTCACTCTGCTGTCTATACTCACTTTGCTGTCTCCGCTCACTCTGCGATTTCTGCTCACTCTGCTGTCTTTGCTGGCTCTGCTATTTCTGCTCACTCTGCTGTCTCTGCTCACTCTGCTGTGTCTGCTCACTGTGCTGACTCTGCTCACTCTGCTGTCTCTGCTGTCTCCGCTCACTCTGCTGTCTCTCCTCACTTTGCTCACTCTGCTGTCTCTGCTCACTCTGCTGTCTCTGCTCACTTTGCTCACTCTGCTTTTTCTGCTGTCTCTGCTCACTCTGCTGTCGCTGCTGTCTCTGCTGTCTCTGCTCACTCTGCTGTCTCTGCTGTCTCTGCTCACTCTGCTCACTCTGCTGTTTCTGCTCACTTTGCTGTCTCTGCTCACTCCGCTCACTCTGCTCACTTTGCTGTCTCTGCTCACTCTGCTGACTCTGTTGGCTCTGCTCATTCTGGCCTAACTGCTCACTCTGCTCACTCGGCTGTCTCTGCTCACTCTGCTGTCTTTGCTGTCTCGGCTGTTTCTGCTCACTCTTCTGTCTCTGCTCACTCTGCTGTTTCTGCTCTCTCTGCTGTATCTGCTGCCTCTGCTGTTTCTGCTCACTTTGCTGTCTCTGCTCACTCTGCTGATTCTGATCACTCTGCTGTCTTTGCTGTCTCAGCTCACTCTGCTGTCTCTGCTCACTCTGCTGTCTTTGCTGTCTCGGCTGTTTCTGCTCACTCTTCTGTCTCTGCTCACTTTGCTGTATCTGCTCTCTCTGCTGTATCTGCTGCCTCTGCTGTTTCTGCTCACTCTGCTGTCTCCGCTAACTCTGCTGTCGCTGCTCACTTTGCTCACTCTGCTGTCTCTGCTCACTCTGCTATTTCTGCTGCCTCTGCTCACTCTGCTGACTCTGCTCACTGTGCTGACTCTGCTCACTCTGCTGTCTCTGCTGTCTCCGCTCACTCTGCTGTCTCTCCTCACTTTGCTCACTCTGCTGTCTCTGCTCACTCTGCTGTCTCTGCTCACTTTGCTCACTCTGCTTTTTCTGCTGTCTCTGCTCACTCTGCTGTCGCTGCTGTCTCTGCTGTCTCTGCTCACTCTGCTGTCTCTGCTGTCTCTGCTCACTCTGCTCACTCTGCTGTTTCTGCTCACTTTGCTGTCTCTGCTCACTCCGCTCACTCTGCTCACTTTGCTGTCTCTGCTCACTCTGCTGACTCTGTTGGCTCTGCTCATTCTGCTCTAACTGCTAACTCTGCTCACTCTGCTGTCTCTGCTCACTCTGCTGTCTTTGCTGTCTCGGCTGTTTCTGCTCACTCTTCTGTCTCTGCTCACTCTGCTGTTTCTGCTCTCTCTGCTGTATCTGCTGCCTCTGCTGTTTCTGCTCACTTTGCTGTCTCTGCTCACTCTGCTATTTCTGCCGTCTCTGCTCACTCTGCTGTCTCTGCTGTTTCTGCTCACTCTGCTGTCTCTGCTCACTCTGCTGTGTCTGCTCACTGTGCTGTCTATGCTCACTCTGCTGTCTCTGCTCACTCTGCTGTCTATTCTCACTCTGCTGTCTCCGCTCACTCTGCTGTTTCTGCTCACTCTGCTGTCTCGGCTGTTTCTGCTCACTCTGCTGTCTCTGCTCACTCTGCTGTCTATGCTCACTCTGCAGTGTCTGCTCACTCTGCTCACTCTGCTCTGTCTGCTCACTCTGCTCACTCTGCTGTCTCTGCTCACTCTGCTCTCTCTGCTTACTCTGCTGTCTCTCCTCACTCTGCTGTCTCTGCTGACTCTGCTGTCTCTGCTCACTCTGCTGTCTCTACTCACACTGCTGTCTCCGCTCACTCTGCTGTGTCTGCTCACTCTACTGTCTCTGCTGTCTTTGCTCACTCTGCAGACTCAGCTGAATCAGCTGTCTCTGCTGTCTCTGCTCACTCTGCTGTTTCTGCTGCCTCTGCTCACTCTGCTGTATCTGCTCACTCTGCTGTTTCTGCTGTCTCTGTTTACTCTGCTGTCCCTGCTGACTCTGCTGTCTATGCTGTCTCTGCTCACTCTGCTGTCTCGGCTGTCTCTGCTCACTTTGCTGTCTCTGCTCACTCTGATGTGTCTGCTCACTCTACTGTCCCTGCTGACTCTGCTGTCTCTACGGTCTCTGCTCACTCTACTGTCTCTGCTGTCTCTGCTCACTCTGCTGTATCTGCTCACTCTGTTGTGTCTGCTGTCTCTGCTCTCTCTGCTCACTCTGCTGTGTCTGCTCATTCTGCTGTCTCTGCTGACTCTGCTGTCTCTGCTCACTCTGCTGTGTCTGCTCACTGTGCTGTGTCTGCTCATTCTGCTGTCTCTGCTCATTCTGCTGTCTCTGCTCACTCTGCTGTCTCTGCTCATTCTGCTGTCTCTGTTCACTCTGCTGTCTCTGCTCACTCTGCTGTCTCTGCTCACTCTGCTGTCTCTACTCACTCTGCTCACTCTGCTGTCTCTTCTCACTCTGCTATTTCTGCTGTCTCTGTTCACTCTGCTGTCTCTGCTAAATCTGCTGTCTCTGCTGTCTCTGCTCATTCTACTGTTTCTGATGTCTCTGCTCACTCTGCTCACTTTGCTGTCTCTGCTCACGCTGCTCACTTTGCTCGCTCTACTGTCTTTAATCACTCTGCTGTCTCTGCTGTCTCTGCTCACTTGGCTATTTCTGCTATCTCTGTTCACTCTGCTGTCTCTGTTCACTCTGCTGTATCTGCTGTCTCTGCTGACCCTGCTGTCTCTGCTCACTCTGCTCTTTCTGCTGTCTCTATTCACTCTGCTTTCTCTGCTATCTCTGCTGTCTCTGCTCACTCTGCTATTTCTGCTGTCTCTGCTGACTCTGCTCTTTCTGTTGTCTCTATTCACTCTGCTGTCTCTGCTGTCTCTGCTGTCTCTGCTCACTCTGCTGTTTCTGCTGTCTCTGTTCACTCTGCTGTCTCTGCTGTCTCTGTTGTCTCTGCTGTTTCTGATCTCTCTGCTGACTCTGCTGACTCTGCTGTCTCTGCTGTCTCTGCTGTCACAGCTGTTTTTGCTCACTCTGCTGTCTCTGCTCACTCTGCTGTGTCTGCTCACTGAACTGTCTCTGCTCACTCTGCTGTCTCTGCTATCTCTGCTCACTCTGCTGTCTATACTCACTTTGCTGTCTCCGCTCACTCTGCGATTTCTGCTCACTCTGCTGTCTTTGCTGGCTCTGCTATTTCTGCTCACTCTGCTGTCTCTGCTCACTCTGCTGTGTCTGCTCACTGTGCTGACTCTGCTCACTCTGCTGTCTCTGCTGTCTCCGCTCACTCTGCTGTCTCTCCTCACTTTGCTCACTCTGCTGTCTCTGCTCACTCTGCTGTCTCTGCTCACTTTGCTCACTCTGCTTTTTCTGCTGTCTCTGCTCACTCTGCTGTCGCTGCTGTCTCTGCTGTCTCTGCTCACTCTGCTGTCTCTGCTGTCTCTGCTCACTCTGCTCACTCTGCTGTTTCTGCTCACTTTGCTGTCTCTGCTCACTCCGCTCACTCTGCTCACTTTGCTGTCTCTGCTCACTCTGCTGACTCTGTTGGCTCTGCTCATTCTGGCCTAACTGCTCACTCTGCTCACTCGGCTGTCTCTGCTCACTCTGCTGTCTTTGCTGTCTCGGCTGTTTCTGCTCACTCTTCTGTCTCTGCTCACTCTGCTGTTTCTGCTCTCTCTGCTGTATCTGCTGCCTCTGCTGTTTCTGCTCACTTTGCTGTCTCTGCTCACTCTGCTGATTCTGATCACTCTGCTGTCTTTGCTGTCTCAGCTCACTCTGCTGTCTCTGCTCACTCTGCTGTCTTTGCTGTCTCGGCTGTTTCTGCTCACTCTTCTGTCTCTGCTCACTTTGCTGTATCTGCTCTCTCTGCTGTATCTGCTGCCTCTGCTGTTTCTGCTCACTCTGCTGTCTCCGCTAACTCTGCTGTCGCTGCTCACTTTGCTCACTCTGCTGTCTCTGCTCACTCTGCTATTTCTGCTGCCTCTGCTCACTCTGCTGACTCTGCTGAATCTGCTGTCTCTGCTGTCTCTGTTGACTCTGCCGTTTCTGCTGTCTCTGCTCACGCTGCTGTCTCTGCTCATTCTGCTGTCTCTGCTCACCCTGCTGTCCCTGCACACTCTGCTGTCTCTGCTAGCTCAGCTCACTCTGCTGTGTCTGCTCACTCTACTGTCTCTGCTGTCTCTGCTCATTCTACTTTTTCTGATGTCTCTGCTCACTCTGCTCACTTTGCTCCCTCTGCTCACGCTGCTCACTTTGCTCGCTCTACTGTCTTTAATCACTCTGCTGTCTCTGCTGTCTCTGCTCACTCGGCTATTTCTGCTATCTCTGTTCACTCTGCTGTCTCTGTTCACTCTGCTGTATCTGCTGTCTCTGCTGACCCTGCTGTCTCTGCTCACTCTGCTCTTTCTGCTGTCTCTATTCACTCTGCTTTCTCTGCTATCTCTGCTGTCTCTGCTCACTCTGCTATTTCTGCTGTCTCTGCTGACTCTGCTCTTTCTGTTGTCTCTATTCACTCTGCTGTCTCTGCTGTCTCTGCTCACTCTGCTGTTTCTGCTGTCTCTGTTCACTCTGCTGTCTCTGCTGTCTCTGTTGTCTCTGCTGTTTCTGCTCTCTCTGCTGACTCTGCTGTCTCTGCTGTCTCTGCTGTCACAGCTGTTTTTGCTCACTCTGCTGTCTCTGCTCACTCTGCTGTGTCTGCTCACTGAACTGTCTCTGCTCACTCTGCTGTCTCTGCTATCTCTGCTCACTCTGCTGTCTATACTCACTTTGCTGTCCCTGCTCACTCTGCGATTTCTGCTCACTCTGCTGTCTCTGCTGGCTCTGCTATTTCAGCTCACTCTGCTGTCTCTGCTCACTCTGCTGTGTCTGCTCACTGTGCTGTCTCTGCTCACTCTGCTGTCTCTGCTATCTCTGCTGTCTCTGTTGACTCTGCCGTTTCTGCTGTCTCTGCTCACGCTGCTGTCTCTGCTCACTCTGCTGTCTCTGCTCATTCTGCTGTCTCTGCTCACTCTGCTGTGTCTGCTCACTCTGCTGTCTCTGCACACTCTACTCACTCTGCTCACTCTGCTGTGTCTGCTCACGCTGCTCACTCTGCTCACTCTGCTGTCTCTGCTCACTCTGCTGTGCCTGCTCACACTGCTGTTTCTGCTCACACTGCTGTGTCTGCTCACTCTGCTGTTCCTGCTGTGTCTGCTCACTCTGCTGTCTCTGCAGACTCTGCTGTCTCTGCTCACTGTGCTGACTCTGCTCACTCTGCTGTCTCTGCAGGCTCTGCTGTCTCTGCTCACTCTGTTGTCTCCGCTCACTCTGGTGACTCTGCTCTCTCTGCTAACTCTGCTGTCGCTGCTCACATTGCTCACTCTGCTGTCTCTGCTCACTCTGCTATTTCTGCTGCCTCTGCTCACTCTGCTGTCTCTGCTCTCTCTGCTATTTCTGCTCAGTCTGCTGTCTCTGCTATGTCTGCTCACTCTGCTGTTTCTGCTCACTCTGCTGTCTCTGCTGTCTCTGCTGTTTCTGCTCACTCTGCTGTCTCTGCACACTCTGCTCAATCTGCTCACTCTGCTGTCTCTGCTCACTCTGCTGTATCTGCTCACTTTGCTCACTCTGCTGTCTCTGCTCACTCTGCTGTCTCTGCTGTCTCTGCTCACTCTGCTGTCTCTGCTGTCTCTACTCACTCTGCTGTCTCTGCTGTCTCTGCTCACTCTGCTGACTCTGCTGTCTCTGCTCACTTTGCTGCCTCTGCTCACTCTGCTGATTCTGATCACTCTGCTGTCTCTGCTCATTCTGTTGTCGCTGCTCACTCTGCTCACTTTGCTGTCTCTGCTCACTCTGCTGGCTCTTCTGTCTCAGTTCACTCTGCTGCCTCTGCTCACTCTGCTGTGTCTGCTCTCTCTGCTGTCTCTGCTCACTCTGCTGACTCTGCTCACTCTGCTCTCTCTGCTGACTCTGTTCACTCTGCTGGCTCTGTTGACTCTGCTGCCTCTGCTGTCTCTGCTGTCTCTGCTAAATCTGCTCACTCTTCTGTCTCTGCTGACTCTGTTCACTCTGCTGGCTCTGCTGTCTCTGCTGTCTCTGCTGTTTCTGCTCACTCTGCTGCCTCTGCTGTCTCTGCTGTCTCTGCTCACTCTGGTGACCCTGCTGACTCTGCTCACTCTGCTGTTTCTGCTCACTCTGCTGCCTCTGCTGTATCTGCTGAATATGCTCACTCTGCTGTCTCTGCTGTCTCTGCTGAATCAGCTCAATCTGCTGGCTCTGCTGTCTCTGCTGACTCTGCTTAATCTGCTGGCTCTGCTGTCTCTGCTGTCTCTGCTCACTCTGCTGTTTCTGCTCACTCTGCTGTCTCTGCTCTCTCTGCTGTCTCTGCTCAAACTGCTCACTCTGATGTCTCTGCTGTCTCTCCTCAATCTGCTCACTCTGCTGTCTCTGCTGTCTCTGCTCAATCTGCTGACTCTGCTGTCTCTGCTCACTTTGCTGTCTCTGCTCACTCTGCTGATTCTGATCACTCTGCTGTCTCTGCTCATTCTGCTGTCGCTGCTCACTCTGCTCATTCTGGTCACTTTGCTGTCTCTGCTCACTCTGCTGTCTCTGCTGTCTCTGCTGTCACAGCTGTTTTTGCTCACTCTGCTGTCTCTGCTCAATCTGCTCACTCTGCTCACTTTGCTGTCTCTGCTCACTCTGCTCTCTTTGCTATCTCTGCTCACTCTGCTGTCTCTGCTCATTCTGCTGTCTATGCTCACTCTGCTGTCTCTTCTCAATCTGCTCACTCTGCTGTGTCTGCTGACTCTGCTCACTCTGCTGTCCCTGCTGTCTCTGCTCATTCTGCTCACTGTGCTGTCTCTGCTGCCTCTGCTATTTCTGCTGTCTCTGCTCTCTCTGCTGTCTCAGCTGTCTCTGCTCAATCTGCTCACTCTGCTGTCTCTGCTGCCTCTGCTATTTCTGCTGTCTCTGTTGTCTCTGCTGACTCTGCTGTCTCTGCACACTCTGCTCACTCTGCTGTCTCTGCTGCCTCTGCTATTTCTGCTCACTCTGCAGTCTCTGCTGACCCTGCTGTCTCTGCTATCTCTGCTGTTTCTCCTAACTCTGCTGTCTCTGCTCACACTGCTGTTTCTGCTCACTCTGCTGTCTCTGATCACTCTGTTGCTTCAGCTCACTCTGCTGTTTCTGCTCACTCTGCTCACTCTGCTGTGTCTGCGCACTCTGCTCACTCTGCTCACTCTGCTGTCTCTGCTCACTCTGCTCACTCTGCTGTCTCTGCTCACTCTGCTGTGTCTGCTCACTCTGCTGTCTCTGCTCACTCAACTCACTCTGCTCACTCTGCTGTGTCTGCTCACTCTGCTCACTCTGCTCACTCTGCTGTCTCTGCTCACTCTGCTGACTCTGCTCACTCTGCTGTCTCTGCTCACTCTGCTGTGTCTGCTCACACTGCTGTGTCTGCTCACACTGCTGTGTCTGCTCACTTTGCTGTCTCTGCTCACTCTGCTGATTCTGATCACTCTGCTGTCTCTGCTCATTCTGCTGTCGCGGCTCACTCTGCTCACTCTGCTGTTTCTGCTCACTCTGCTGTCTCTGCTCTCTCTGCTGTCTCTGCTCAAACTGCTCACTCTGCTGTCTCTGCTGTCTCTGCTCAATCAGCTCACTCTGCTGTCTCTGCTGACTCTGCTCACTCTGCTGTCTCTGCTGTCTCTGCTCAATCTGCTCACTGTGCTGTCTCTGCTGCCTCTGCTATTTCTGCTGTCTCTGCTCTCTCTGCTGTCTCAGCTGTCTCTGCTCAATCTGCTCACTCTGCTGTCTCAGCTGTCTCTGCTCACTCTGCTCACTCTGCTGTCTCTGCTCACTCTGCTCACTCTGCTCACTCTGCTGTCTCTGCTCACTCTGCTGTGTCTGCTCACACTGCTGTGTCTGCTCACTTTGCTGTCTCTGCTCACTCTGCTGATTCTGATCACTCTGCTGTCTCTGCTCATTCTGCTGTCGCTGCTCACTCTGCTCACTTTGCTGTCTCTGCTCACTCTGCTGGCTCTTCTGTCTCAGCTCATTCTGCTGCCTCTGCTCACTCTGCTGTGTCTGCTCTCTCTGCTGTCTCTGCTCACTCTGCTGACTCTGCTCACTCTGCTGTCTCAGCTGACTCTGCTGTCTCTACTCACTCTGCTGTCTCCGCTCACTCTGCTGTCTACGCTAACTCTGCTGTCTCTGCTCACTTTGCTCACTTTGCTGTCTCTGCTCACTCTGTTATTCTGCCGCTCTGGTCATTCTGCTGTCTCTGCTGTGCCTGCTGTTTCTGCTCACTATGCTGTCTCTGCTGACTCTGCTGTCTCTGCTCAATCTGCTCACTCTGCTGTCTCTGCTGTCTCTGCTGTCTCTGCTCAATCTGCTCACTCTGCTGTCTCTGCTGTCTCTGCTCAATCTGCTGACTCTGCTGTCTCTGCTCACTTTGCTGTCTCTGCTCACTCTGCTGATTCTGATCACTCTGCTGTCTCTGCTCATTCTGCTGTCGCTGCTCACTCTGCTCATTCTGGTCACTTTGCTGTCTCTGCTCACTCTGCTGTCTCTGCTGTCACAGCTGTTTTTGCTCACTCTGCTGTCTCTGCTCAATCTGCTCACTCTGCTCACTTTGCTGTCTCTGCTCACTCTGCTCTCTTTGCTATCTCTGCTCACTCTGCTGTCTCTGCTCAATCTGCTCACTCTGCTCACTTTGCTGTCTCTGCTCACTCTGCTCTCTTTGCTATCTCTGCTCACTCTGCTGTCTCTGCTCATTCTGCTGTCTATGCTCACTCTGCTGTCTCTGCTCAATCTGCTCACTCTGCTGTGTCTGCTGACTCTGCTCACTCTGATGTCCCTGCTGTCTCTGCTCAATCTGCTCACTGTGCTGTCTCTGCTGCCTCTGCTATTTCTGCTGTCTCTGCTCTCTCTGCTGTCTCAGCTGTCTCTGCTCAATCTGCTCACTCTGCTGTCTCAGCTGTCTCTGCTCAATCTGCTCACTTTGCTGTCTCTGATGCCTCTGCTATTTCTGCTGTCTCTGCTGTCTCTGCTGACTCTGCTGTCTCTGCACACTCTGCTCACTCTGCTGTCTCTGCTGCCTCTGCTATTTCTGCTCACTCTGCAGTCTCTGCTGACCCTGCTGTCTCTGCTATCTCTGCTGTTTCTCCTAACTCTGCTGTCTCTGCTCACACTGCTGTTTCTGCTCACTCTGATGTCTCTGATCACTCTGTTGTTTCAGCTCACTCTGCTGTTTCTGCTCACTCTGCTCACTCTGCTGTGTCTGCGCACTCTGCTCACTCTGCTCACTCTGCTGTCTCTGCTCACTCTGCTCACTCTGCTGTCTCTGCTCACTCTGCTGTGTCTGCTCACTCTGCTGTCTCTGCTCACTCAACTCACTCTGCTCACTCTGCTGTGTCTGCTCACTCTGCTCACTCTGCTGTCTCTGCTCACTCTGCTGACTCTGCTCACTCTGCTGTCTCTGCTCACTCTGCTGTGTCTGCTCACACTGCTGTGTCTGCTCACACTGCTGTGTCTGCTCACTTTGCTGTCTCTGCTCACTCTGCTGATTCTGATCACTCTGCTGTCTCTGCTCATTCTGATGTCGCTGCTCACTCTGCTCACTTTGCTGTCTCTGCTCACTCTGCTGGCTCTTCTGTCTCAGCTCACTCTGCTGCCTCTGCTCACTCTGCTGTGTCTGCTCTCTCTGCTGTCTCTGCTCACTCTGCTGACTCTGCTCACTCTGCTGTCTCAGCTGACTCTGCTGTCTCTACTCACTCTGCTGTCTACGCTAACTCTGCTGTCTCTGCTCACTTTGCTCACTTTGCTGTCTCTGCTCACTCTGTTATTCTGCCGCTCTGGTCACTCTGCTGTCTCTGCTGTGCCTGCTGTTTCTGCTCACTCTGCTGTCTCTGCTGACTCTGCTGTCTCTGCTCAATCTGCTCACTCTGCTGTCTCTGCTGTCTCTGCTGTCTCTGCTCAATCTGCTCACTCTGCTGTCTCTGCTGTCTCTGCTCAATCTGCTGACTCTGCTGTCTCTGCTCACTTTGCTGTCTCTGCTCACTCTGCTGATTCTGATCAGTCTGCTGTCTCTGCTCATTCTGCTGTCGCTGCTCACTCTGCTCACTCTGGTCACTTTGCTCTCTCTGCTCCCTCTGCAGTCTCTGCTCATTCTGCTGTCTATGCTCACTCTGCTGTCTCTGCTGTCTCTGCTCACTCTGCTGTGTCTGCTCACTGAGCTGTCTCTGCACACTCTGCTGTCTCTGCTCACTCTGCTCACTCTGCTGCCACTGCTCACTGTGCTGTGTCTGCTCACTGTGCTGTCTCCGCTCACTCTGCTGCCTCTGCTCACTCTGCTGTCTCTGCTGTCTCTGCTGTCTCAGCTGTCTCTGCTCAATCTGCTCACTCTGCTGTCTCAGCTGTCTCTGCTCAATCTGCTCACTCTGCTGTCTCTGCTGCCTCTGCTATTTCTGCTGTCTCTGCTGTCTCTGCCGACTCTACTGTCTCTGCACACTCTGCTCACTCTGCTGTCTCTGCTGCCTCTGATATTTCTGCTCACTCTGCAGTCTCTGCTGTCTCTGCTGACCCTGCTGTCTCTGCTATCTCTGCTGTTTCTCCTAACTCTGCTGTCTCTGCTCACACTGCTGTTTCTGCTCACTCTGCTGTCTCTGCTGTCTCTGCTGTGTCTGCGCACTCTGCTCACTCTGCTCACTCTGCTGTCTCTGCTCACTCTGCTCACTCTGCTGTCTCTGCTCACTCTGCTGTGTCTGCTCACTCTGCTGTCTCTGCTCACTCAACTCACTCTGCTCACTCTGCTGTGTCTGCTCACTCTGCTCACTCTGCTCACTCTGCTGTCTCTGCTCACTCTGCTGACTCTGCTCACTCTGCTGTCTCTGCTCACTCTGCTGTGTCTGCTCACACTGCTGTGTCTGCTCACTTTGCTGTCTCTGCTCACTCTGCTGATTCTGATCACTCTGCTGTCTCTGCTCATTCTGCTGTCGCTGCTCACTCTGCTTACTCTGCTGGCTCTTCTGTCTCAGCTCACTCTGCTGCCTCTGCTCACTCTGCTGTGTCTGCTCTCTCTGCTGTCTCTGCTCACTCCGCTGACTCTGCTCACTCTGCTGTCTCAGCTGATTCTGCTGTGTCTACTCGCTCTGCTGTCTCCGCTCACTCTGCTGTCTACGCTAACTCTGCTGTCTCTGCTCACTTTGCTCACTTTGCTGTCTCTGCTCACTCTGTTATTCTGCCGCTCTGGTCATTCTGCTGTCTCTGCTGTGCCTGCTGTTTCTGCTCACTATGCTGTCTCTGCTGACTCTGCTGTCTCTGCTCAATCTGCTCACTCTGCTGTCTCTGCTGTCTCTCCTCAATCTGCTCACTCTGCTGTCTCTGCTGTCTCTGCTCAATCTGCTGACTCTGCTGTCTCTGCTCACTTTGCTGTCTCTGATCACTCTGCTGATTCTGATCACTCTGCTGTCTCTGCTCATTCTGCTGTCGCTGCTCACTCTGCTCATTCTGGTCACTTTGCTGTCTCTGCTCACTCTGCTGTCTCTGCTGTCTCTGCTGTCACAGCTGTTTTTGCTCACTCTGCTGTCTCTGCTCAATCTGCTCACTCTGCTCACTTTGCTGTCTCTGCTCACTCAGCTCTCTTTGCTATCTCTGCTCACTCTGCTGTCTCTGCTCATTCTGCTGTCTATGCTCACTCTGCTGTCTCTTCTCAATCTGCTCACTCTGCTGTGTCTGCTGATTCTGCTCACTCTGCTGTCCCTGCTGTCTCTGCTCAATCTGCCCACTGTGCTGTCTCTGCTGCCTCTGCTATTTCTGCTGTCTCTGCTCTCTCTGCTGTCTCAGCTGTCTCTGCTCAATCTGCTCACTCTGCTGTCTCTGATCACTCTGTTGTTTCAGCTCACTCTGCTGTTTCTGCTCACTCTGCTCACTCTGCTGTGTCTGCGCACTCTGCTCACTCTGCTCACTCTGCTGTCTCTGCTCACACTGCTCACTCTGCTGTCTCTGCTCACTCTGCTGTGTCTGCTCACTCTGCTGTCTCTGCTCACTCAACTCACTCTGCTCACTCTGCTGTGTCTGCTCACTCTGCTCACTCTGCTCACTCTGCTGTCTCTGCTCACTCTGCTGACTCTGCTCACTCTGCTGTCTCTGCTCACTCTGCTGTGTCTGCTCACACTGCTGTGTCTGCTCACACTGCTGTGTCTGCTCACTTTGCTGTCTCTGCTCACTCTGCTGATTCTGATCACTCTGCTGTCTCTGCTCATTCTGCTGTCGCGGCTCACTCTGCTCACTCTGCTGTTTCTGCTCACTCTGCTGTCTCTGCTCTCTCTGCTGTCTCTGCTCAAACTGCTCACTCTGCTGTCTCTGCTGTCTCTGCTCAATCAGCTCACTCTGCTGTCTCTGCTGACTCTGCTCACTCTGCTGTCTCTGCTGTCTCTGCTCAATCTGCTCACTGTGCTGTCTCTGCTGCCTCTGCTATTTCTGCTGTCTCTGCTCTCTCTGCTGTCTCAGCTGTCTCTGCTCAATCTGCTCACTCTGCTGTCTCAGCTGTCTCTGCTCAATCTGCTCACTCTGCTGTCTCTGCTGCCTCTGCTATTTCTGCTGTCTCTGCTGTCTCTGCTGACTCTGCTGTCTCTGCACACTCTGCTCACTCTGCTGTCTCTGCTGCCTCTGCTATTTCTGCTCACTCTGCAGTCTCTGCTGACTCTGCTGACCCTGCTGTCTCTGCTATCTCTGCTGATTCTCCTAACTCTGCTGTCTCTGCTCATTCTGTTGTCGCTGCTCACTCTGCTCACTTTGCTGTCTCTGCTCACTCTGCTGGCTCTTCTGTCTCAGTTCACTCTGCTGCCTCTGCTCACTCTGCTGTGTCTGCTCTCTCTGCTGTCTCTGCTCACTCTGCTGACTCTGCTCACTCTGCTCTCTCTGCTGACTCTGTTCACTCTGCTGGCTCTGTTGACTCTGCTGTCTCTGCTGTCTCTGCTGTCTCTGCTAAATCTGCTCACTCTTCTGTCTCTGCTGACTCTGTTCACTCTGCTGGCTCTGCTGTCTCTGCTGTCTCTGCTGTTTCTGCTCACTCTGCTGCCTCTGCTGTCTCTGCTGTCTCTGCTCACTCTGGTGACCCTGCTGACTCTGCTCACTCTGCTGTTTCTGCTCACTCTGCTGCCTCTGCTGTATCTGCTGAATATGCTCACTCTGCTGTCTCTGCTGTCTCTGCTGAATCAGCTCAATCTGCTGGCTCTGCTGTCTCTGCTGACTCTGCTTAATCTGCTGGCTCTGCTGTCTCTGCTGTCTCTGCTCACTCTGCTGTTTCTGCTCACTCTGCTGTCTCTGCTCTCTCTGCTGTCTCTGCTCAAACTGCTCACTCTGCTGTCTCTGCTGTCTCTCCTCAATCTGCTCACTCTGCTGTCTCTGCTGTCTCTCCTCAATCTGCTCACTCTGCTGTCTCTGCTCACTTTGCTGTCTCTGCTCACTCTGCTGATTCTGATCACTCTGCTGTCTCTGCTCATTCTGCTGTCGCTGCTCACTCTGCTCATTCTGGTCACTTTGCTGTCTCTGCTCACTCTGCTGTCTCTGCTGTCTCTGCTGTCACAGCTGTTTTTGCTCACTCTGCTGTCTCTGCTCAATCTGCTCACTCTGCTCACTTTGCTGTCTCTGCTCACTCTGCTCTCTTTGCTATCTCTGCTCACTCTGCTGTCTCTGCTCATTCTGCTGTCTATGCTCACTCTGCTGTCTCTTCTCAATCTGCTCACTCTGCTGTGTCTGCTGATTCTGCTCACTCTGCTGTCCCTGCTGTCTCTGCTCATTCTGCTCACTGTGCTGTCTCTGCTGCCTCTGCTATTTCTGCTGTCTCTGCTCTCTCTGCTGTCTCAGCTGTCTCTGCTCAATCTGCTCACTCTGCTGTCTCTGCTGCCTCTGCTATTTCTGCTGTCTCTGTTGTCTCTGCTGACTCTGCTGTCTCTGCACACTCTGCTCACTCTGCTGTCTCTGCTGCCTCTGCTATTTCTGCTCACTCTGCAGTCTCTGCTGACCCTGCTGTCTCTGCTATCTCTGCTGTTTCTCCTAACTCTGCTGTCTCTGCTCACACTGCTGTTTCTGCTCACTCTGCTGTCTCTGATCACTCTGTTGTTTCAGCTCACTCTGCTGTTTCTGCTCACTCTGCTCACTCTGCTGTGTCTGCGCACTCTGCTCACTCTGCTCACTCTGCTGTCTCTGCTCACTCTGCTCACTCTGCTGTCTCTGCTCACTCTGCTGTGTCTGCTCACTCTGCTGTCTCTGCTCACTCAACTCACTCTGCTCACTCTGCTGTGTCTGCTCACTCTGCTCACTCTGCTGTCTCTGCTCACTCTGCTGACTCTGCTCACTCTGCTGTCTCTGCTCACTCTGCTGTGTCTGCTCACACTGCTGTGTCTGCTCACACTGCTGTGTCTGCTCACTTTGCTGTCTCTGCTCACTCTGCTGATTCTGATCACTCTGCTGTCTCTGCTCATTCTGCTGTCGCGGCTCACTCTGCTCACTCTGCTGTTTCTGCTCACTCTGCTGTCTCTGCTCTCTCTGCTGTCTCTGCTCAAACTGCTCACTCTGCTGTCTCTGCTGTCTCTGCTCAATCAGCTCACTCTGCTGTCTCTGCTGACTCTGCTCACTCTGCTGTCTCTGCTGTCTCTGCTCAATCTGCTCACTGTGCTGTCTCTGCTGCCTCTGCTATTTCTGCTGTCTCTGCTCTCTCTGCTGTCTCAGCTGTCTCTGCTCAATCTGCTCACTCTGCTGTCTCAGCTGTCTCTGCTCAATCTGCTCACTCTGCTGTCTCTGCTGCCTCTGCTATTTCTGCTGTCTCTGCTGTCTCTGCTGACTCTGCTGTCTCTGCACACTCTGCTCACTCTGCTGTCTCTGCTGCCTCTGCTATTTCTGCTCACTCTGCAGTCTCTGCTGATTCTCCTAACTCTGCTGTCTCTGCTCACACTGCTGTTTCTGCTCACTCTGCTGTCTCTGATCACTCTGCTGTTTCAGCTCACTCTGCTGTTTCTGTTCACTCTGCTCACTCTGCTGTGTCTGCGCACTCTGCTCACTCTGCTCACTCTGCTGTCTCTGCTCACTCTGCTCACTCTGCTGTCTCTGCTCACTCTGCTGTGTCTGCTCACTCTGCTGTCTCTGCTCACTCAACTCACTCTGCTCACTCTGCTGTGTCTGCTCACTCTGCTCACTCTGCTCACTCTGCTGTCTCTGCTCACTCTGCTCACTCTGCTCACTCTGCTGTCTCTGCTCACTCTGCTGTGTCTGCTCACACTGCTGTGTCTGCTCACTTTGCTGTCTCTGCTCACTCTGCTGATTCTGATCACTCTGCTGTCTCTGCTCATTCTGCTGTCGCTGCTCACTCTGCTCACTTTGCTGTCTCTGCTCACTCTGCTGGCTCTTCTGTCTCAGCTCACTCTGCTGCCTCTGCTCACTCTGCTGTGTCTGCTCTCTCTGCTGTCTCTGCTCACTCTGCTGACTCTGCTCACTCTGCTGTCTCAGCTGTCTCTGCTGTCTCTACTCACTCTCCTGTCTCCGCTCACTCTGCTGTCTACGCTAACTCTGCTGTCTCTGCTCACTTTGCTCACTTTGCTGTCTCTGCTCACTCTGTTATTCTGCCGCTCTGGTCATTCTGCTGTCTCTGCTGTGCCTGCTGTTTCTGCTCACTATGCTGTCTCTGCTGACTCTGCTGTCTCTGCTCAATCTGCTCACTCTGCTGTCTCTGCTGTCTCTGCTGTCTCTGCTCAATCTGCTCACTCTGCTGTCTCTGCTGTCTCTGCTCAATCTGCTGACTCTGCTGTCTCTGCTCACTTTGCTGTCTCTGCTCACTCTGCTGATTCTGATCACTCTGCTGTCTCTGCTCATTCTGCTGTCGCTGCTCACTCTGCTCATTCTGGTCACTTTGCTGTCTCTGCTCACTCTGCTGTCTCTGCTGTCACAGCTGTTTTTGCTCACTCTGCTGTCTCTGCTCAATCTGCTCACTCTGCTCACTTTGCTGTCTCTGCTCACTCTGCTCTCTTTGCTATCTCTGCTCACTCTGCTGTCTCTGCTCATTCTGCTGTCTATGCTCACTCTGCTGTCTCTGCTCAATCTGCTCACTCTGCTGTGTCTGCTGACTCTGCTCACTCTGCTGTCCCTGCTGTCGCTGCTCAATCTGCTCACTGTGCTGTCTCTGCTGCCTCTGCTATTTCTGCTGTCTCTGCTCTCTCTGCTGTCTCAGCTGTCTCTGCTCAATCTGCTCACTCTGCTGTCTCAGCTGTCTCTGCTCAATCTGCTCACTTTGCTGTCTCTGCTGCCTCTGCTATTTCTGCTGTCTCTGCTGTCTCTGCTGACTCTGCTGTCTCTGCACACTCTGCTCACTCTGCTGTCTCTGCTGCCTCTGCTATTTCTGCTCACTCTGCAGTCTCTGCTGACCCTGCTGTCTCTGCTATCTCTGCTGTTTCTCCTAACTCTGCTGTCTCTGCTCACACTGCTGTTTCTGCTCACTCTGATGTCTCTGATCACTCTGTTGTTTCAGCTCACTCTGCTGTTTCTGCTCACTCTGCTCACTCTGCTGTGTCTGCGCACTCTGCTCACTCTGCTCACTCTGCTGTCTCTGCTCACTCTGCTCACTCTGCTGTCTCTGCTCACTCTGCTGTGTCTGCTCACTCTGCTGTCTCTGCTCACTCAACTCACTCTGCTCACTCTGCTGTGTCTGCTCACTCTGCTCACTCTGCTGTCTCTGCTGTCTCTGCTGTCTCTGCTCAATCTGCTCACTCTGCTGTCTCTGCTCAATCTGCTGACTCTGCTGTCTCTGCTCACTTTGCTGTCTCTGCTCACTCTGCTGATTCTGATCACTCTGCTGTCTCTGCTCATTCTGCTGTCGCTGCTCACTCTGCTCATTCTGGTCACTTTGCTGTCTCTGCTCACTCTGCTGTCTCTGCTGTCACAGCTGTTTTTGCTCACTCTGCTGTCTCTGCTCAATCTGCTCACTCTGCTCACTTTGCTGTCTCTGCTCACTCTGCTCTCTTTGCTATCTCTGCTCACTCTGCTGTCTCTGCTCATTCTGCTGTCTATGCTCACTCTGCTGTCTCTGCTCAATCTGCTCACTCTGCTGTGTCTGCTGACTCTGCTCACTCTGCTGTCTCTGCTGCCTCTGCTATTTCTGCTGTCTCTGCTCTCTCTGCTGTCTCAGCTGTCTCTGCTCAATCTGCTCACTCTGCTGTCTCAGCTGTCTCTGCTCAATCTGCTCACTTTGCTGTCTCTGCTGCCTCTGCTATTTCTGCTGTCTCTGCTGTCTCTGCTGACTCTGCTGTCTCTGCACACTCTGCTCACTCTGCTGTCTCTGCTGCCTCTGCTATTTCTGCTCACTCTGCAGTCTCTGCTGACCCTGCTGTCTCTGCTATCTCTGCTGTTTCTGCTCATTCTGATGTCTCTGATCACTCTGTTGTTTCAGCTCACTCTGCTGTTTCTGCTCACTCTGCTCACTCTGCTGTGTCTGCGCACTCTGCTCACTCTGCTCACTCTGCTGTCTCTGCTCACTCTGCTCACTCTGCTGTCTCTGCTCACTCTGCTGTGTCTGCTCACTCTGCTGTCTCTGCTCACACTGCTGTTTCTGCTCATTCTGATGTCTCTGATCACTCTGTTGTTTCAGCTCACTCTGCTGTTTCTGCTCACTCTGCTCACTCTGCTGTGTCTGCGCACTCTGCTCACTCTGCTCACTCTGCTGTCTCTGCTCACTCTGCTCACTCTGCTGTCTCTGCTCACTCTGCTGTGTCTGCTCACTCTGCTGTCTCTGCTCACTCAACTCACTCTGCTCACTCTGCTGTGTCTGCTCACTCTGCTCACTCTGCTGTCTCTGCTCACTCTGCTGTGTCTGCTCACACTGCTGTGTCTGCTCACTTTGCTGTCTCTGCTCACTCTGCTGATTCTGATCACTCTGCTGTCTCTGCTCATTCTGCTGTCGCTGCTCACTCTGCTCACTTTGCTGTCTCTGCTCACTCTGCTGGCTCTTCTGTCTCAGCTCACTCTGCTGCCTCTGCTCACTCTGCTGTGTCTGCTCTCTCTGCTGTCTCTGCTCACTCTGCTGACTCTGCTCACTCTGCTGTCTCAGCTGACACTGCTGTCTCTACTCACTCTGCTGTCTACGCTAACTCTGCTGTCTCTGCTCACTTTGCTCACTTTGCTGTCTCTGCTCACTCTGTTATTCTGCCGCTCTGGTCACTCTGCTGTCTCTGCTGTGCCTGCTGTTTCTGCTCACTCTGCTGTCTCTGCTGACTCTGCTGTCTCTGCTCAATCTGCTCACTCTGCTGTCTCTGCTGTCTCTGCTCAATCTGCTGACTCTGCTGTCTCTGCTCACTTTGCTGTCTCTGCTCACTCTGCTGATTCTGATCAGTCTGCTGTCTCTGCTCATTCTGCTGTCGCTGCTCACTCTGCTCACTCTGGTCACTTTGCTCTCTCTGCTCCCTCTGCTGTCTCTGCTCATTCTGCTGTCTATGCTCACTCTGCTGTCTCTGCTGTCTCTGCTCACTCTGCTGTGTCTGCTCACTGAGCTGTCTCTGCACACTCTGCTGTCTCTGCTCACTCTGCTCACTCTGCTGTCTCTGCTCACTGTGCTGTGTCTGCTCACTGTGCTGTCTCCGCTCACTCTGCTGCCTCTGCTCACTCTGCTGTCTCTGCTCTCTCTGCTGTCTCAGCTGTCTCTGCTCAATCTGCTCACTCTGCTGTCTCAGCTGTCTCTGCTCAATCTGCTCACTCTGCTGTCTCTGCTGCCTCTGCTATTTCTGCTGTCTCTGCTGTCTCTGCCGACTCTACTGTCTCTGCACACTCTGCTCACTCTGCTGTCTCTGCTGCCTCTGATATTTCTGCTCACTCTGCAGTCTCTGCTGTCTCTGCTGACCCTGCTGTCTCTGCTATCTCTGCTGTTTCTCCTAACTCTGCTGTCTCTGCTCACACTGCTGTTTCTGCTCACTCTGCTGTCTCTGCTGTCTCTGCTGTGTCTGCGCACTCTGCTCACTCTGCTCACTCTGCTGTCTCTGCTCACTCTGCTCACTCTGCTCACACTGCTGTCTCTGCTCACTCTGCTGTGTCTGCTCACACTGCTGTGTCTGCTCACTTTGCTGTCTCTGCTCACTCTGCTGATTCTGATCACTCTGCTGTCTCTGCTCATTCTGCTGTCGCTGCTCACTCTGCTCACTCTGCTGGCTCTTCTGTCTCAGCTCACTCTGCTGCCTCTGCTCACTCTGCTGTGTCTGCTCTCTCTGCTGTCTCTGCTCACTCCGCTGACTCTGCTCACTCTGCTGTCTCAGCTGATTCTGCTGTGTCTACTCACTCTGCTGTCTCCGCTCACTCTGCTGTCTACGCTAACTCTGCTGTCTCTGCTCACTTTGCTCACTTTGCTGTCTCTGCTCACTCTGTTATTCTGCCGCTCTGGTCATTCTGCTGTCTCTGCTGTGCCTGCTGTTTCTGCTCACTATGCTGTCTCTGCTGACTCTGCTGTCTCTGCTCAATCTGCTCACTCTGCTGTCTCTGCTGTCTCTGCTGTCTCTCCTCAATCTGCTCACTCTGCTGTCTCTGCTGTCTCTGCTCAATCTGCTGACTCTGCTGTCTCTGCTCACTTTGCTGTCTCTGCTCACTCTGCTGATTCTGATCACTCTGCTGTCTCTGCTCATTCTGCTGTCGCTGCTCACTCTGCTCATTCTGGTCACTTTGCTGTCTCTGCTCACTCTGCTGTCTCTGCTGTCTCTGCTGTCACAGCTGTTTTTGCTCACTCTGCTGTCTCTGCTCAATCTGCTCACTCTGCTCACTTTGCTGTCTCTGCTCACTCTGCTCTCTTTGCTATCTCTGCTCACTCTGCTGTCTCTGCTCATTCTGCTGTCTATGCTCACTCTGCTGTCTCTTCTCAATCTGCTCACTCTGCTGTGTCTGCTGACTCTGCTCACTCTGCTGTCCCTGCTGTCTCTGCTCATTCTGCTCACTGTGCTGTCTCTGCTGCCTCTGCTATTTCTGCTGTCTCTGCTCTCTCTGCTGTCTCAGCTGTCTCTGCTCAATCTGCTCACTCTGCTGTCTCAGCTGTCTCTGCTCAATCTGCTCACTCTGCTGTCTCTGCTGCCTCTCCTATTTCTGCTGTCTCTGTTGTCTCTGCTGACTCTGCTGTCTCTGCTCACTCTGCTCACTCTGCTGTCTCTGCTCACTCTGCTGTGTCTGCTCACACTGCTGTGTCTGCTCACTTTGCTGTCTCTGCTCACTCTGCTGATTCTGATCACTCTGCTGTCTCTGCTCATTCTGCTGTCGCTGCTCACTCTGCTCACTTTGCTGTCTCTGCTCACTCTGCTGGCTCTTCTGTCTCAGCTCACTCTGCTGCCTCTGCTCACTCTGCTGTGTCTGCTCTCTCTGCTGTCTCTGCTCACTCTGCTGACTCTGCTCACTCTGCTGTCTCAGCTGACTCTGCTGTCTCTACTCACTCTGCTGTCTCCGCTCACTCTGCTGTCTACGCTAACTCTGCTGTCTCTGCTCACTTTGCTCACTTTGCTGTCTCTGCTCACTCTGTTATTCTGCCGCTCTGGTCATTCTGCTGTCTCTGCTGTGCCTGCTGTTTCTGCTCACTATGCTGTCTCTGCTGACTCTGCTGTCTCTGCTCAATCTGCTCACTCTGCTGTCTCTGCTGTCTCTGCTGTCTCTGCTCAATCTGCTCACTCTGCTGTCTCTGCTGTCTCTGCTCACACTGCTGTTTCTGCTCACTCTGATGTCTCTGATCACTCTGTTGTTTCAGCTCACTCTGCTGTTTCTGCTCACTCTGCTCACTCTGCTGTGTCTGCGCACTCTGCTCACTCTGCTCACTCTGCTGTCTCTGCTCACTCTGCTCACTCTGCTGTCTCTGCTCACTCTGCTGTGTCTGCTCACTCTGCTGTCTCTGCTCACTCAACTCACTCTGCTCACTCTGCTGTGTCTGCTCACTCTGCTCACTCTGCTGTCTCTGCTGTCTCTGCTGTCTCTGCTCAATCTGCTCACTCTGCTGTCTCTGCTCAATCTGCTGACTCTGCTGTCTCTGCTCACTTTGCTGTCTCTGCTCACTCTGCTGATTCTGATCACTCTGCTGTCTCTGCTCATTCTGCTGTCGCTGCTCACTCTGCTCATTCTGGTCACTTTGCTGTCTCTGCTCACTCTGCTGTCTCTGCTGTCACAGCTGTTTTTGCTCACTCTGCTGTCTCTGTTCAATCTGCTCACTCTGCTCACTTTGCTGTCTCTGCTCACTCTGCTCTCTTTGCTATCTCTGCTACTCTGCTGTCTCTGCTCATTCTGCTGTCTATGCTCACTCTGCTGTCTCTGCTCAATCTGCTCACTCTGCTGTGTCTGCTGACTCTGCTCACTCTGCTGTCCCTGCTGTCTCTGCTCAATCTGCTCACTGTGCTGTCTCTGCTGCCTCTGCTATTTCTGCTGTCTCTGCTCTCTCTGCTGTCTCAGCTGTCTCTGCTCAATCTGCTCACTCTGCTGTCTCAGCTGTCTCTGCTCAATCTGCTCACTTTGCTGTCTCTGCTGCCTCTGCTATTTCTGCTGTCTCTGCTGTCTCTGCTGACTCTGCTGTCTCTGCACACTCTGCTCACTCTGCTGTCTCTGCTGCCTCTGCTATTTCTGCTCACTCTGCAGTCTCTGCTGACCCTGCTGTCTCTGCTATCTCTGCTGTTTCTCCTAACTCTGCTGTCTCTGCTCACACTGCTGTTTCTGCTCATTCTGATGTCTCTGATCACTCTGTTGTTTCAGCTCACTCTGCTGTTTCTGCTCACTCTGCTCACTCTGCTGTGTCTGCGCACTCTGCTCACTCTGCTCACTCTGCTGTCTCTGCTCACTCTGCTCACTCTGCTGTCTCTGCTCACTCTGCTGTGTCTGCTCACTCTGCTGTCTCTGCTCACTCAACTCACTCTGCTCACTCTGCTGTGTCTGCTCACTCTGCTCACTCTGCTGTCTCTGCTCACTCTGCTGTGTCTGCTCACACTGCTGTGTCTGCTCACACTGCTGTGTCTGCTCACTTTGCTGTCTCTGCTCACTCTGCTGATTCTGATCACTCTGCTGTCTCTGCTCATTCTGCTGTCGCTGCTCACTCTGCTCACTTTGCTGTCTCTGCTCACTCTGCTGGCTCTTCTGTCTCAGCTCACTCTGCTGCCTCTGCTCACTCTGCTGTGTCTGCTCTCTCTGCTGTCTCTGCTCACTCTGCTGACTCTGCTCACTCTGCTGTCTCAGCTGACACTGCTGTCTCTACTCACTCTGCTGTCTACGCTAACTCTGCTGTCTCTGCTCACTTTGCTCACTTTGCTGTCTCTGCTCACTCTGTTATTCTGCCGCTCTGGTCACTCTGCTGTCTCTGCTGTGCCTGCTGTTTCTGCTCACTCTGCTGTCTCTGCTGACTCTGCTGTCTCTGCTCAATCTGCTCACTCTGCTGTCTCTGCTGTCTCTGCTGTCTCTGCTCAATCTGCTGACTCTGCTGTCTCTCCTCACTTTGCTGTCTCTGCTCACTCTGCTGATTCTGATCAGTCTGCTGTCTCTGCTCATTCTGCTGTCGCTGCTCACTCTGCTCACTCTGGTCACTTTGCTCTCTCTGCTCCCTCTGCTGTCTCTGCTCATTCTGCTGTCTATGCTCACTCTGCTGTCTCTGCTTCTCTGCTCACTCTGCTGTGTCTGCTCACTGAGCTGTCTCTGCACACTCTGCTGTCTCTGCTCACTCTGCTCACTCTGCTGTCTCTGCTCACTGTGCTGTGTCTGCTCACTGTGCTGTCTCCGCTCACTCTGCTGCCTCTGCTCACTCTGCTGTCTCTGCTCTCTCTGCTGTCTCAGCTGTCTCTGCTCAATCTGCTCACTCTGCTGTCTCAGCTGTCTCTGCTCAATCTGCTCACTCTGCTGTCTCTGCTGCCTCTGCTATTTCTGCTGTCTCTGCTGTCTCTGCCGACTCTACTGTCTCTGCACACTCTGCTCACTCTGCTGTCTCTGCTGCCTCTGATATTTCTGCTCACTCTGCAGTCTCTGCTGTCTCTGCTGACCCTGCTGTCTCTGCTATCTCTGCTGTTTCTCCTAACTCTGCTGTCTCTGCTCACACTGCTGTTTCTGCTCACTCTGCTGTCTCTGCTGTCTCTGCTGTGTCTGCGCACTCTGCTCACTCTGCTCACTCTGCTGTCTCTGCTCACTCTGCTCACTCTGCTCACACTGCTGTCTCTGCTCACTCTGCTGTGTCTGCTCACACTGCTGTGTCTGCTCACTTTGCTGTCTCTGCTCACTCTGCTGATTCTGATCACTCTGCTGTCTCTGCTCATTCTGCTGTCGCTGCTCACTCTGCTCACTCTGCTGGCTCTTCTGTCTCAGCTCACTCTGCTGCCTCTGCTCACTCTGCTGTGTCTGCTCTCTCTGCTGTCTCTGCTCACTCCGCTGACTCTGCTCACTCTGCTGTCTCAGCTGATTCTGCTGTGTCTACTCACTCTGCTGTCTCCGCTCACTCTGCTGTCTACGCTAACTCTGCTGTCTCTGCTCACTTTGCTCACTTTGCTGTCTCTGCTCACTCTGTTATTCTGCCGCTCTGGTCATTCTGCTGTCTCTGCTGTGCCTGCTGTTTCTGCTCACTATGCTGTCTCTGCTGACTCTGCTGTCTCTGCTCAATCTGCTCACTCTGCTGTCTCTGCTGTCTCTGCTGTCTCTCCTCAATCTGCTCACTCTGCTGTCTCTGCTGTCTCTGCTCAATCTGCTGACTCTGCTGTCTCTGCTCACTTTGCTGTCTCTGCTCAATCTGCTGATTCTGATCACTCTGCTGTCTCTGCTCATTCTGCTGTCGCTGCTCACTCTGCTCATTCTGGTCACTTTGCTGTCTCTGCTCACTCTGCTGTCTCTGCTGTCTCTGCTGTCACAGCTGTCTCTCCTCAATCTGCTCACTCTGCTGTCTCTGCTGTCTCTGCTCAATCTGCTGACTCTGCTGTCTCTGCTCTCTTTGCTGTCTCTGCTCACTCTGCTGATTCTGATCACTCTGCTGTCTCTGCTCATTCTGCTGTCGCTGCTCAATCTGCTCACTCTGCTCACTTTGCTGTCTCTGCTCACTCTGCTCTCTTTGCTATCTCTGCTCACTCTGCTGTCTCTGCTCATTCTGCTGTCTATGCTCACTCTGCTGTCTCTTCTCAATCTGCTCACTGTGCTGTCTCTGCTGCCTCTGCTATTTCTGCTGTCTCTGCTCTCTCTGCTGTCTCAGCTGTCTCTGCTCAATCTGCTCACTCTGCTGTCTCAGCTGTCTCTGCTCAATCTGCTCACTCTGCTGTCTCTGCTGCCTCTGCTATTTCTGCTGTCTCTGTTGTCTCTGCTGACTCTGCTGTCTCTGCACACTCTGCTCACTCTGCTGTCTCTGCTGCCTCTGCTATTTCTGCTCACTCTGCAGTCTCTGCTGACCCTGCTGTCTCTGCTATCTCTGCTGTTTCTCCTAACTCTGCTGTCTCTGCTCACACTGCTGTTTCTGCTCACTCTGCTGTCTCTGATCACTCTGTTGCTTCAGCTCACTCTGCTGTTTCTGCTCACTCTGCTCACTCTGCTGTGTCTGCGCACTCTGCTCACTCTGCTCACTCTGCTGTCTCTGCTCACTCTGCTCACTCTGCTGTCTCTGCTCACTCTGCTCTGTCTGCTCACTCTGCTATCTCTGCTCACTCAACTCACTCTGCTCACTCTGCTGTGTCTGCTCACTCTGCTCACTCTGCTCACTCTGCTGTCTCTGCTCACTCTGCTGACTCTGCTCACTCTGCTGTCTCTGCTCACTCTGCTGTGTCTGCTCACACTGCTGTGTCTGCTCACACTGCTGTGTCTGCTCACTTTGCTGTCTCTGCTCACTCTGCTGATTCTGATCACTCTGCTGTCTCTGCTCATTCTGCTGTCGCGGCTCACTCTGCTCACTCTGCTGTTTCTGCTCACTCTGCTGTCTCTGCTCTCTCTGCTGTCTCTGCTCAAACTGCTCACTCCGCTGTCTCTGCTGTCTCTGCTCAATCAGCTCACTCTGCTGTCTCTGCTGACTCTGCTCACTCTGCTGTCTCTGCTGTCTCTGCTCAATCTGCTCACTGTGCTGTCTCTGCTGCCTCTGCTATTTCTGCTGTCTCTGCTCTCTCTGCTGTCTCAGCTGTCTCTGCTCAATCTGCTCACTCTGCTGTCTCAGCTGTCTCTGCTCAATCTGCTCACTCTGCTGTCTCTGCTGCCTCTGCTATTTCTGCTGTCTCTGCTGTCTCTGCTGACTCTGCTGTCTCTGCACACTCTGCTCACTCTGCTGTCTCTGCTGCCTCTGCTATTTCTGCTCACTCTGCAGTCTCTGCTGACTCTGCTGACCCTGCTGTCTCTGCTATCTCTGCTGATTCTCCTAACTCTGCTGTCTCTGCTCACACTGCTGTTTCAGCTCACTCTGCTGTCTCTGATCACTCTGCTGTTTCAGCTCACTCTGCTGTTTCTGTTCACTCTGCTCACTCTGCTGTGTCTGCGCACTCTGCTCACTCTGCTCACTCTGCTGTCTCTGCTCACTCTGCTCACTCTGCTGTCTCTGCTCACTCTGCTGTGTCTGCTCACTCTGCTGTCTCTGCTCACTCAACTCACTCTGCTCACTCTGCTGTGTCTGCTCACTCTGCTCACTCTGCTCACTCTGCTGTCTCTGCTCACTCTGCTGTCTCTGCTCACTCTGCTGTCTCTGCTCACTCTGCTGTGTCTGCTCACACTGCTGTGTCTGCTCACTTTGCTGTCTCTGCTCACTCTGCTGATTCTGATCACTCTGCTGTCTCTGCTCATTCTGCTGTCGCTGCTCACTCTGCTCACTTTGCTGTCTCTGCTCACTCTGCTGGCTCTTCTGTCTCAGCTCACTCTGCTGCCTCTGCTCACTCTGCTGTGTCTGCTCTCTCTGCTGTCTCTGCTCACTCTGCTGACTCTGCTCACTCTGCTGTCTCAGCTGACTCTGCTGTCTCTACTCACTCTGCTTTCTCCGCTCACTCTGCTGTCTACGCTAACTCTGCTGTCTCTGCTCACTTTGCTCACTTTGCTGTCTCTGCTCACTCTGTTATTCTGCCGCTCCGGTCATTCTGCTGTCTCTGCTGTGCCTGCTGTTTCTGCTCACTATGCTGTCTCTGCTGACTCTGCTGTCTCTGCTCAATCTGCTCACTCTGCTGTCTCTGCTGTCTCTGCTGTCTCTGCTCAATCTGCTGACTCTTCTGTCTCTGCTGTCTCTGCTCAATCTGCTGACTCTGCTGTCTCTGCTCACTTTGCTGTCTCTGCTCACTCTGCTGATTCTGATCACTCTGCTGTCTCTGCTCATTCTGCTGTCGCTGCTCACTCTGCTCATTCTGGTCACTTTGCTGTCTCTGCTCACTCTGCTGTCTCTGCTGTCACAGCTGTTTTTGCTCACTCTGCTGTCTCTGCTCAATCTGCTCACTCTGCTCACTTTGCTGTCTCTGCTCACTCTGCTCTCTTTGCTATCTCTGCTCACTCTGATGTCTCTGCTCATTCTGCTGTCTATGCTCACTCTGCTGTCTCTGCTCAATCTGCTCACTCTGCTGTGTCTGCTGACTCTGCTCACTCTGCTGTCCCTGCTGTCTCTGCTCAATCTGCTCACTGTGCTGTCTCTGCTGCCTCTGCTATTTCTGCTGTCTCTGCTCTCTCTGCTGTCTCAGCTGTCTCTGCTCAATCTGCTCACTCTGCTGTCTCAGCTATCTCTGCTCAATCTGCTCACTTTGCTGTCTCTGCTGCCTCTGCTATTTCTGCTGTCTCTGCTGTCTCTGCTGACTCTGCTGTCTCTGCACACTCTGCTCACTCTGCTGTCTCTGCTGCCTCTGCTATTTCTGCTCACTCTGCAGTCTCTGCTGACCCTGCTGTCTCTGCTATCTCTGCTGTTTCTCCTAACTCTGCTGTCTCTGCTCACACTGCTGTTTCTGCTCACTCTGCTGTCTCTGATCACTCTGTTGTTTCAGCTCACTCTGCTGTTTCTGCTCACTCTGCTCACTCTGCTGTGTCTGCGCACTCTGCTCACTCTGCTCACTCTGCTGTCTCTGCTCACTCTGCTCACTCTGCTGTCTCTGCTCACTCTGCTGTGTCTGCTCACTCTGCTGTCTCTGCTCACTCAACTCACTCTGCTCACTCTGCTGTGTCTGCTCACTCTGCTCACTCTGCTGTCTCTGCTCACTCTGCTGACTCTGCTCACTCTGCTGTCTCTGCTCACTCTGCTGTCTGCTCACACTGCTGTGTCTGCTCACACTGCTGTGTCTGCTCACTTTGCTGTCTCTGCTCACTCTGCTGATTCTGATCACTCTGCTGTCTCTGCTCATTCTGCTGTCGCTGCTCACTCTGCTCACTTTGCTGTCTCTGCTCACTCTGCTGGCTCTTCTGTCTCAGCTCACTCTGCTGCCTCTGCTCACTCTGCTGTGTCTGCTCTCTCTGCTGTCTCTGCTCACTCTGCTGACTCTGCTCACTCTGCTGTCTCAGCTGACTCTGCTGTCTCTACTCACTCTGCTGTCTACGCTAACTCTGCTGTCTCTGCTCACTTTGCTCACTTTGCTGTCTCTGCTCACTCTGTTATTCTGCCGCTCTGGTCACTCTGCTGTCTCTGCTGTATCTGCTCAATCTGCTCACTCTGCTGTCTCTGCTGTCTCTGCTGTCTCTGCTCAATCTGCTCACTCTGCTGTCTCTGCTGTCTCTGCTCAATCTGCTGACTCTGCTGTCTCTGCTCACTTTGCTGTCTCTGCTCACTCTGCTGATTCTGATCACTCTGCTGTCTCTGCTCATTCTGCTGTCGCTGCTCACTCTGCTCACTCTGGTCACTTTGCTCTCTCTGCTCCCTCTGCTGTCTCTGCTCATTCTGCTGTCTATGCTCACTCTGCTGTCTCTGCTGTCTCTGCTCACTCTGCTGTGTCTGCTCACTGAGCTGTCTCTGCACACTCTGCTGTCTCTGCTCACTCTGCTCACTCTGCTGTCTCTTCTCACTGTGCTGTGTCTGCTCACTGTGCTGTCTCCGCTCACTCTGCTGCCTCTGCTCATTCTGCTGTGTCTGCTCTCTCGGCTGTCTCTGCTAACTCTGCTGACTGTGCTCACTCTGCTGTCTCTGCTGACTCTGTTGTCTCTACTCACTCTGCTGTCTACGCTAACTCTGCTGTCTCTGCTCACTTTGCTCACTTTGCTGTCTCTGCTCACTCTGTTATTCTGCCGCTCTGGTCACTCTGCAGTCTCTGCTGTCCCTGCTGTTTCTGCTCACTCTGCTGTCTCTGCTGACTCTGCTGTCTCTGATCAATCTGCTCACTCTGCTGTCTCTGCTGTCTCAGCTGTCTCTGCTCAATCTGCTCACTCCGCTGTCTCTGCTGTCTCTGCTCAATCTGATCACTCTGCTGTCTCTGCTGACTCTGCTGTCTCTGCACACTCTGCTCACTCTGCTGTCTCTGCTGCCTCTGCTATTTCTGCTCACTCTGCAGTCTATGCTGTCTCTGCTGACCCTGCTGTCTCTGCTTTCTCTGCTGTTTCTCCTAACTCTGCTGTCTCTTCTCACTCTGCTGTTTCTGCTCACTCTGCTGTCTCTGCTCACTCTGCTGTTTCTGCTTACTCTGCTGTTTATGCTAACTCTGCTCACTCTGCTGTGTCTGCTCACTCTGCTCACTCTGCTCACTCTGCTGTCTCTGCTCACTCTGCTGACTCTGCTCACTCTGCGGTCTCTGCTCACTCTGCTGTGTCTGCTCACTCTGCTGTATCTGCTCACTCTGCTCACTCTGCTGTCTCTGCTCACTCTGCTGACTCTGCTCACTCTACTGTCTCTGCTCACTCTGCTGTGTCTGCTCACACTGCTGTCTCTGCTCACTCTGCTGTGTCTGCTCACTCTGCTGTTCCTGCTGTGTCTGCTCACTCTGCTGTCTCTGCAGACTCTGCGGTCTCTGCTCACTCTGCTGACTCTGCTCACTCTGCTGTCTCTGCAGGCTCTGCTGTCTCTGCTCACTCTGTTGTCTCCGTTCACTCTGCTGACTCTGCTGTCTCCGCTAACTCTGCTGTCGCTGCTTACTTTGCTCACTCTGCTGTCTCTGCTCACTCTGCGATTTCTGCTGCCTCTGCTCACTCTGCTATCTCTGCTGAATCTGCTGTCTCTGCTGTCTCTGTTGACTCTGCCGTTTCTGCTGTCTCTGCTCACGCTGCTGTCTCTGCTCACTCTGCTGTCTCTGATCACTCTGCTGTCTCTGCTCATTCTGCTGTCTCTGCTCACCCTGCTGTCTCTGCTCACTCTGCGATTTCTGCTGCCTCTGCTCACTCTGCTATCTGTACTGTCTCTGCTGTCTCTGCTCACTCTGCTGACTCTGCTGTCTCTGCTCAATCTGCTGTCTCTGCTCACTCTGCTGTGTCTGCTCGCTCTGCTGTCTCTGCTGACTCTGCTGTCTCTGCTCACTCTGCTGTCTCTGCTCACTCTGCTGTCTCTGCTCACTCTGCTTTCTCTGCTGACTCTGCTGTCTCTGCTCACTCTGCTGTCTCTGTTCACTCTGCTGTCTCTACTCACACTGCTGTCTCCGCTCACTCTGCTGTGTCTGCGCTCTCTACTGTCTCTGCTGTCTCTGCTTACTCTGCACACTCAGCTGAATCAGCTGTCTCTGCTGTCTCTGCTCACTCAGCTGTTTCTGCTGCCTCTGCTCACTCTGCTGTATCTGCTCACTCTGCTGTTTCTGCTGTCTCTGTTTACTCTGCTGTCCCTGCTGACTCTGCTGTATCTGCTGTCTCTGCTCACTCTGCTGTCTCTGCTGTCTCTGCTCACTTTGCTGTCTCTGCTCACTCAGATGTGTCTGCTCACTCTACTGTCCCTGCTGACTCTGCTGTCTCTGCTCACTCTGCTGTCTCTGCTGTCTCTGCTCACTCTGCTGTCTCTGCTCACTCTGCTGTGTCTGCTCATTCTGCTGTCTCTGCTGACTCTGCTGTCTCTGCTCACTCTGCTTTGTCTGCTCACTGTGCTGTGTCTGCTCATTCTGCTTTCTCTGCTCATTCTGCTGTCTCTGCTCACTCTGCTGTCTCTGCTCATTCTGCTGTCTCTGTTCACTCTGCTGTCTCTGCTCACTCTGCTGTCTCTGCTCACTCTGCTGTCTCTACTCACTCTGCCGTCTCTGCTCACTCTGCTATCTCTGCTCACTTTGATCACTCTGCTGTCTCTTCTCACTCTGCTGTGTCTGCTCACTGTGCTGTGTCTGCTCACTCTGCTGTGTCTGCTCATTGTGCTGTCTCTGCTCACTCTGCTGTCTCTGCTATCTCTGCTCAGTCTGCTGTCTATACTCACTCTGCTGTCTCCGCTCACTCTGCTATTTCTGCTCACTCTGCTGTCTCTGCTGGCTCTGCTATTTCTGCTCACTCTGCTGTCTCTGCTGTTTCTGCTCACTCTGCTCTCTCTGCTGTCTCTACTATTTCTGCTCACTCTGCTGTCTCTGCTGTTTCTGCTCACTCTGCTGTCCCTGCTGTCTCTGCTATTTCTGCTCAGTCTGCTGTCTCTGCTGTTTCTGCTCACTCTGATGTCTCTGCTCACTCTGCTGTCTCTGCTCGCTCTGCTGTCTCTGCTGTTTCTGCTCACTCTGCTGTTTCTGCTCACTCTGCTGTCTCTGCTCACTGTGCTGTCTCTGCTCACTCTGCTGTCTCTGCTATCTCTGCTCACTCTGCTGTCTATACTCACTCTGCTGTCTACGCTCACTCTGCTATTTCTGCTCACTCTGCTGTCTCTGCTGGCTCTGCTATTTCTGCTCACTCTGCTGTCTCTGCTGTTTCTGCTCACTCTGCTCTCTCTGCTGTCTCTACTATTTCTGCTCACTCTGCTGTCTCTGCTGTTTCCGCTCACTCTGCTGTCCCTGCTGTCTCTGCTATTTCTGCTCAGTCTGCTGTCTCTGCTGTTCCTGCTCACTCTGATGTCTCTGCTCACTCTGCTGTCTCTGCTCGCTCTGCTGTCTCTGCTGTTTCTGCTCACTCTGCTGTTTCTGCTCACTCTGCTGTCTCTGCTGTCCCTGCTGTTTCTGCTCACTCTGCTGTCTCTGCTCACTCTGCTGTGTCTGCTCATTGAGCTGTCGCTGCTCAATCTGCTGTCTCTGCTGTCTCTGCTCACTCTCCTGTCTATACTCACTCTGCTGTCTCCGCTCACTCTGCTATTTCTGCTCACTCTGCTCTCTCTGCTCACTCTTCTGTCTCTGCTCACTTTGCTGTTTCTGCTCTCTCTGCTGTCTCTGCTGTTTCTGCTCACTCTGCTGTCTCAACTCACTCTGCTGTGTCTGTTCACTCTGCTCACTCTGCTGTGTCTGCTCACTCTGCTCACTCTGCTGTCTCTGCTCACTCTGCTGTGTCTGCTCACACTGCTCACTCTGCTCACTCTGCTGTCTCTGCTCACTGTGCTGACTCTGCTCACTCTGCTGTCTCCTCTCACTCTGCTGTCTCTGCTCACTTTGCTCACTCTGCTGTCTCTGCTCACTCTGCTGTCTCTGCTGTCTCTGCTCACTCTGCTGACTCTGCTGTCTCTGCTCACTTTGCTGTCGCTGCTCACTCTGCTGATTCTGATCACTCTGCTGTCCCTGCTCATTCTGCTGTCGCTGCTCACTCTGCTCACTCTGCTCAGTTTGCTGTCTCTGCTCACTCTGCTGACTCTCCTGTCTCAGCTCACTCTGCTGTCTCTGCTCACTCTGCTCACTTTGCTGTCTCTGCTCACTCTGCTCACTCTGCTGTCTCTACTCACTCTGCTGTGTCTGCTCATTGAGCTGTCGCTGCTCAATCTGCTGTCTCTGCTGTCTCTGCTCACTCTCCTGTCTATACTCACTCTGCTGTCTCCGCTCACTCTGCTATTTCTGCTCACTCTGCTCTCTCTGCTCACTCTTCTGTCTCTGCTCACTTTGCTGTTTCTGCTCTCTCTGCTGTCTCTGCTGTTTCTGCTCACTCTGCTGTCTCAACTCACTCTGCTGTGTCTGTTCACTCTGCTCACTCTGCTGTGTCTGCTCACTCTGCTCACTCTGCTGTCTCTGCTCACTCTGCTGTGTCTGATCACACTGCTCACTCTGCTCACTCTGCTGTCTCTGCTCACTGTGCTGACTCTGCTCACTCTGCTGTCTCCTCTCACTCTGCTGTCTCTGCTCACTTTGCTCACTCTGCTGTCTCTGCTCACTCTGCTGTCTCTGCTGTCTCTGCTCACTCTGCTGACTCTGCTGTCTCTGCTCACTTTGCTGTCGCTGCTCACTCTGCTGATTCTGATCACTCTGCTGTCCCTGCTCATTCTGCTGTCGCTGCTCACTCTGCTCACTCTGCTCAGTTTGCTGTCTCTGCTCACTCTGCTGACTCTCCTGTCTCAGCTCACTCTGCTGTCTCTGCTCACTCTGCTCACTTTGCTGTCTCTGCTCACTCTGCTCACTCTGCTGTCTCTACTCACTCTGCTGTGTCTGCTCACTGTGCTGTCTCTGCTCACTCTGCTGTGTCTGCTCACTCTGCTGTCTCTGCTCACTTTGCTCATTTTGCTGTCTCTGCTCACTCTGCTATTTCTGCCGTCTCTGCTCACTCTGCTGTCTCTGCTGTTTCTGCTCACTCTGCTGTCTCTGCTCACTCTGCTGTGTCTGCTCACTGTGCTGTCTATGCTCACTCTGCTGTCTCTGCTCACTGAACTGTCTCTGCTCACTCTGCTGTGTCTGCTCGCTCTACTCACTCTGCTGTGTCTACTCACTCTGCTCACTCTGCTGTCTCTGCTCACTCTGCTGTCTCTGCTCACTCTGCTGTGTCTGCTCACTCTGCTCACTCTGCTGTCTCTGCTCACTGTGCTGACTCTGCTCACTCTGCTGTCTCTGCTGTCTCCGCTCACTCTGCTGTCTCTCCTCACTTTGCTCACTCTGCTGTCTCTGCTCACTCTGCTGTCTCTCCTCACTTTGCTCACTCTGCTTTTTCTGCTGTCTCTGCTCTCTCTGCTGTCGCTGCTGTCTCTGCTGTCTCTGCTCACTCTGCTGTCTCTGCTGTCTCTGCTCACTCTGCTCACTCTGCTGTTTCTGCTCACTTTGCTGTCTCTGCTCACTCCGCTCACTCTGCTCACTTTGCTGTCTCTGCTCACTCTGCTGACTCTGTTGGCTCTGCTCATTCTGCTCTAACTGCTCACTCTGCTGTCTCTGCTCACTCTGCTGTTTCTGCTCACTCTGCTCACTCTGCTGTCTCTGCTCACTCTGCTGTGTCTCCTCACTCTACTCACTCTGCTCTGTCTGCTCACTCTGCTCACTCTGCTGTCTCTGCTCACTCTGCTGTCTTTGCTGTCTCGGCTGTTTCTGCTCACTCTTCTGTCTCTGCTCACTTTGCTGTTTCTGCTCTCTCTGCTGTCTCTGCTGTCTCTGCTGTTTCTGCTCACTCTGCTGTCTCAACTCACTCTGCTGTCTCTGCTCACTCTGCTCACTCTGCTCACTCTGCTCACTCTGTTGTGTCTGCTCACTCTGCTCACTCTGCTGTCTCTGCTCACTCTACTGTGTCTGTTCACTCTGCTCACTCTGCTGTGTCTGCTCACTTTGCTCACTCTGCTGTCTCTGCTCACTCTGCTGAGTCTGCTCACTCTGCTCACTCTGCTGTCTCTGCTCACTGTGCTGACTCTGCTCACTCTGCTGTCTCTGCTCACTCTGCTATTTCTGCTGTCTCTGCTCACTCTGCTGTTTCTGCTGTCTCAGCTCACTCTTATGTCTCTGCTGTCTCTGCTCACTCTGCTGACTCTGCTGTCTCTGCTCACTTTGCTGTCGCTGCTCACTCTTCTCACTCTGCTCAGTTTGCTGTCTCTGCTCACTCTGCTGACTCTCCTGTATCAGCTCACTCTGCTGTCTCTGCTCACTCTGCTCACTCTGCTCACTTTGCTGTCTCTGCTCACTCTGCTCACTCTGCTCACTTTGCTGTCTCTGCTCACTCTGATCACTTTGCTGTCTCTGCTCACTCTGCTGACTCTCCTGTATCAGCTCACTCTGCTGTCTCTGCTCACTCTGCTCACTCTACTCACTCTGCTCTGTCTGCTCACTCTGCTCACTCTGCTGTCTCTGCGGTCTCTGTTGTCTCTGCTGTTTCTGCTCTCTCTGCTGACTCTGCTGTCTCTGCTGTCTCTGCTGTTGTTGCTCACTCTGCTGTCTCTGCTCACTCTGCTGTGTCTGCTCACTGTGCTGTCTCTGCTCACTCTGCTCTCTCTGCTATCTCTGCTCACTCTGCTGTCTATACTCACTCTGCTGTCTCCGCTCACTCTGCGATTTCTGCTCACTCTGCTGTCTCTGCTGGCTCTGGTATTTCTGCTCACTCTGCTGTCTCTGCTGTTTCTGCTCACTCTGCTGTCTCGGCTGTCTCTGCTATTGCTGCTCACTCTGCTGTCTCTGCTGTTTCTGCTCACTCTGCTGTCCCTGCTGTCTCTGCTATTTCTGCTCACTCTGCTGTCTCTGCTGTCTCTGCTATTTATACTAACTCTGCTGTCTCTGCTCACTCTGTTGTTTCTGCTCACTCTGCCGTCTCTACTCACTCTGCTGTTTCTGCTCACTCTGCTGTCTCTGCTGTCTGCTGTTTCTGCTCACTCTTCTGTCTCTGCTCACGCAGCTGTTTATGCTCACTCTGCAGTGTCTGCTCACTCTGCTCACTCTGCTGTCTCTGCTCACTCTGCTGTGTCTGCTCACTCTACTCACTCTGCTCTGTCTGCTCACTCTGCTCACTCTGCTGTCTCTGCTCACTCTGCTGTCTCTGCTGTTTCTGCTCACTCTGCTGTTTCTGCTCACTCTGCTGTCTCTGCTGTCCCTGCTGTTTCTGCTCACTCTGCTGTCTCTGCTCACTCTGCTGTGTCTGCTCACTGAGCTGTCTCTGCTCAATCTGCTGTCTCTGCTGTCTCTGCTCACTCTCCTGTCTATACTCACTCTGCTGTCTCCGCTCACTCTGCTATTTCTGCTCACTCTGCTTTCTCTGCTCACTCTGCTGTCTCTGCTCACTCTGCTGTCTTTGCTGTCTCGGCTGTTTCTGCTCACTCTTCTGTCTCTGCTCACTTTGCTGTTTCTGCTCTCTCTGCTGTCTCTGCTGTCTCTGCTGTTTCTGCTCACTCTGCTGTCACAACTCACTCTGCTGTCTCTGTTCACTCTGCTCACTCTGCTCACTCTGTTGTGTCTGCTCACTCTGCTCACTCTGCTATCTCTGCTCACTCTGCTGTGTCTGTTCACTCTGCTCACTCTGCTGTTTCTGCTCACTCTGCTCACTCTGCTGTCTCTGCTCACTCTGCTGTGTCTGCTCACTCTGCTCACTCTGCTCACTCTGCTGTCTCTGCTCACTGTGCTGACTCTGCTCACTCTGCTGTCTCTGCTCACTCTGCTATTTCTGCTGTCTCTGATCACTCTGCTGTCTCTGCTGTCTCAGCTCACTCTGCTGTCTCTGCTGTCTCTGCTCACTCTGCTGACTCGGCTGTCTCTGCTCACTTTGCTGTCTCTGCTCACTCTGCTGATTCTGATCACTCTGCTGTCTCTGCTCATTCTGCTGTCGCTGCTCACTCTGCTCAGTTTGCTGTCTCTGCTCACTCTGCTGACTCTCCTGTATCAGCTCACTCTGCTGTCTCTGCTCACTCTGCTCACTCTGCTCACTTTGCTGTCTCTGCTCACTCTGCTCACTTTGCTGTCTCTGCTCACTCTGATCACTTTGCTGTCTCTACTCACTCTGCTGTGTCTGCTCACTGTGCTGTCTCTGCTCACTCTGCTGTGTCTGCTCACTCTGCTGTATCGGCTCACTTTGCTCATTTTGCTGTCTCTGCTCACTCTGCTATTTCTGCCGTCTCTGCTCACTCTGCTGTCTCTGCTGTTACTGCTCACTCTGCTGTCTCTTTCACTCTGCTGTGTCTGCTCACTGTGCTGTCTATGCTCACTCTGCTCACTCTGCTGTCTATACTCACTCTGCTGTCTCCGCTCACTCTGCTGTTTCTGCTCACTCTGCTGTCTCGGCTGTCTCTGCTATTTCTGCTCAGTCTGCTGTTTCTGCTCACTCTGCTGTCTCTGCTCACTCTGCTGTCGCTGCTCACTCTGCTATCTCAGCTGTTTCTGCTCACTCTGCTGTCGCTGCTGTCTCTGCTGTCTCTGCTCACTCTGCTGTCTTTGCTGTCTCTGCTCACTCTGCTCACTTTGCTGTCTCTGCTCACTCTGCTCACTCTGCTGTCTCTACTCACTCTGCTGTGTCTGCTCACTGTGCTGTCTCTGCTCACTCTGCTGTGTCTGCTCACTCTGCTGTCTCTGCTCACTTTGCTCATTTTGCTGTCTCTGCTCACTCTGCTATTTCTGCCGTCTCTGCTCACTCTGCTGTCTCTGCTGTTTCTGCTCACTCTGCTGTCTCTGCTCACTCTGCTGTGTCTGCTCACTGTGCTGTCTATGCTCACTCTGCTGTCTCTGCTCACTGAACTGTCTCTGCTCACTCTGCTGTGTCTGCTCGCTCTACTCACTCTGCTGTGTCTACTCACTCTGCTCACTCTGCTGTCTCTGCTCACTCTGCTGTCTCTGCTCACTCTGCTGTGTCTGCTCACTCTGCTCACTCTGCTGTCTCTGCTCACTGTGCTGACTCTGCTCACTCTGCTGTCTCTGCTGTCTCCGCTCACTCTGCTGTCTCTCCTCACTTTGCTCACTCTGCTGTCTCTGCTCACTCTGCTGTCTCTCCTCACTTTGCTCACTCTGCTTTTTCTGCTGTCTCTGCTCTCTCTGCTGTCGCTGCTGTCTCTGCTGTCTCTGCTCACTCTGCTGTCTCTGCTGTCTCTGCTCACTCTGCTCACTCTGCTGTTTCTGCTCACTTTGCTGTCTCTGCTCACTCCGCTCACTCTGCTCACTTTGCTGTCTCTGCTCACTCTGCTGACTCTGTTGGCTCTGCTCATTCTGCTCTAACTGCTCACTCTGCTGTCTCTGCTCACTCTGCTGTTTCTGCTCACTCTGCTCACTCTGCTGTCTCTGCTCACTCTGCTGTGTCTCCTCACTCTACTCACTCTGCTCTGTCTGCTCACTCTGCTCACTCTGCTGTCTCTGCTCACTCTGCTGTCTTTGCTGTCTCGGCTGTTTCTGCTCACTCTTCTGTCTCTGCTCACTTTGCTGTTTCTGCTCTCTCTGCTGTCTCTGCTGTCTCTGCTGTTTCTGCTCACTCTGCTGTCTCAACTCACTCTGCTGTCTCTGCTCACTCTGCTCACTCTGCTCACTCTGCTCACTCTGTTGTGTCTGCTCACTCTGCTCACTCTGCTGTCTCTGCTCACTCTACTGTGTCTGTTCACTCTGCTCACTCTGCTGTGTCTGCTCACTTTGCTCACTCTGCTGTCTCTGCTCACTCTGCTGAGTCTGCTCACTCTGCTCACTCTGCTGTCTCTGCTCACTGTGCTGACTCTGCTCACTCTGCTGTCTCTGCTCACTCTGCTATTTCTGCTGTCTCTGCTCACTCTGCTGTTTCTGCTGTCTCAGCTCACTCTTATGTCTCTGCTGTCTCTGCTCACTCTGCTGACTCTGCTGTCTCTGCTCACTTTGCTGTCGCTGCTCACTCTTCTCACTCTGCTCAGTTTGCTGTCTCTGCTCACTCTGCTGACTCTCCTGTATCAGCTCACTCTGCTGTCTCTGCTCACTCTGCTCACTCTGCTCACTTTGCTGTCTCTGCTCACTCTGCTCACTCTGCTCACTTTGCTGTCTCTGCTCACTCTGATCACTTTGCTGTCTCTGCTCACTCTGCTGACTCTCCTGTATCAGCTCACTCTGCTGTCTCTGCTCACTCTGCTCACTCTACTCACTCTGCTCTGTCTGCTCACTCTGCTCACTCTGCTGTCTCTGCGGTCTCTGTTGTCTCTGCTGTTTCTGCTCTCTCTGCTGACTCTGCTGTCTCTGCTGTCTCTGCTGTTGTTGCTCACTCTGCTGTCTCTGCTCACTCTGCTGTGTCTGCTCACTGTGCTGTCTCTGCTCACTCTGCTCTCTCTGCTATCTCTGCTCACTCTGCTGTCTATACTCACTCTGCTGTCTCCGCTCACTCTGCTATTTCTGCTCACTCTGCTGTCTCTGCTGGCTCTGGTATTTCTGCTCACTCTGCTGTCTCTGCTGTTTCTGCTCACTCTGCTGTCTCGGCTGTCTCTGCTATTGCTGCTCACTCTGCTGTCTCTGCTGTTTCTGCTCACTCTGCTGTCCCTGCTGTCTCTGCTATTTCTGCTCACTCTGCTGTCTCTGCTGTCTCTGCTATTTATACTAACTCTGCTGTCTCTGCTCACTCTGTTGTTTCTGCTCACTCTGCCGTCTCTACTCACTCTGCTGTTTCTGCTCACTCTGCTGTCTCTGCTGTCTGCTGTTTCTGCTCACTCTTCTGTCTCTGCTCACGCAGCTGTTTATGCTCACTCTGCAGTGTCTGCTCACTCTGCTCACTCTGCTGTCTCTGCTCACTCTGCTGTGTCTGCTCACTCTACTCACTCTGCTCTGTCTGCTCACTCTGCTCACTCTGCTGTCTCTGCTCACTCTGCTGTCTCTGCTGTTTCTGCTCACTCTGCTGTTTCTGCTCACTCTGCTGTCTCTGCTGTCCCTGCTGTTTCTGCTCACTCTGCTGTCTCTGCTCACTCTGCTGTGTCTGCTCACTGAGCTGTCTCTGCTCAATCTGCTGTCTCTGCTGTCTCTGCTCACTCTCCTGTCTATACTCACTCTGCTGTCTCCGCTCACTCTGCTATTTCTGCTCACTCTGCTTTCTCTGCTCACTCTGCTGTCTCTGCTCACTCTGCTGTCTTTGCTGTCTCGGCTGTTTCTGCTCACTCTTCTGTCTCTGCTCACTTTGCTGTTTCTGCTCTCTCTGCTGTCTCTGCTGTCTCTGCTGTTTCTGCTCACTCTGCTGTCTCAACTCACTCTGCTGTCTCTGTTCACTCTGCTCACTCTGCTCACTCTGTTGTGTCTGCTCACTCTGCTCACTCTGCTATCTCTGCTCACTCTGCTGTGTCTGTTCACTCTGCTCACTCTGCTGTTTCTGCTCACTCTGCTCACTCTGCTGTCTCTGCTCACTCTGCTGTGTCTGCTCACTCTGCTCACTCTGCTCACTCTGCTGTCTCTGCTCACTGTGCTGACTCTGCTCACTCTGCTGTCTCTGCTCACTCTGCTATTTCTGCTGTCTCTGATCACTCTGCTGTCTCTGCTGTCTCAGCTCACTCTGCTGTCTCTGCTGTCTCTGCTCACTCTGCTGACTCGGCTGTCTCTGCTCACTTTGCTGTCTCTGCTCACTCTGCTGATTCTGATCACTCTGCTGTCTCTGCTCATTCTGCTGTCGCTGCTCACTCTGCTCAGTTTGCTGTCTCTGCTCACTCTGCTGACTCTCCTGTATCAGCTCACTCTGCTGTCTCTGCTCACTCTGCTCACTCTGCTCACTTTGCTGTCTCTGCTCACTCTGCTCACTTTGCTGTCTCTGCTCACTCTGATCACTTTGCTGTCTCTACTCACTCTGCTGTGTCTGCTCACTGTGCTGTCTCTGCTCACTCTGCTGTGTCTGCTCACTCTGCTGTATCGGCTCACTTTGCTCATTTTGCTGTCTCTGCTCACTCTGCTATTTCTGCCGTCTCGGCTCACTCTGCTGTCTCTGCTGTTACTGCTCACTCTGCTGTCTCTTTCACTCTGCTGTGTCTGCTCACTGTGCTGTCTATGCTCACTCTGCTCACTCTGCTGTCTATACTCACTCTGCTGTCTCCGCTCACTCTGCTGTTTCTGCTCACTCTGCGGTCTCGGCTGTCTCTGCTATTTCTGCTCAGTCTGCTGTTTCTGCTCACTCTGCTGTCTCTGCTCACTCTGCTGTCGCTGCTCACTCTGCTATCTCAGCTGTTTCTGCTCACTCTGCTGTCGCTGCTGTCTCTGCTGTCTCTGCTCACTCTGCTGTCTTTGCTGTCTCTGCTCACTCTGCTCACTCTGCTGTTTCTGCTCACTTTGCTGTCTCTGCTCACTCCGCTCACTCTGCTCACTTTGCTGTCTCTGCTCACTCTGCTGACTCTGTTGGCTCTGCTCATTCTGCTCTAAATGCTCACTCTGCTCACTCTGCTGTCTCTGCTCACTCTGCTGTCTTTGCTGTCTCGGCTGTTTCTGCTCACTCTTCTGTCTCTGCTCACTTTGCTGTTTCTGCTCTCTCTGCTGTATCTGCTGCCTCTGCTGTTTCTGCTCACTCTGCTGTCTCAACTCACTCTACTGTCTCAGCTCACACTGCTCACTCTGCTCACTCTGTTGTGTCTGCTCACTCTGCTCACTCTGCTGTCTCTGCTCACTCTGCTGTGTCTGTTCACTCTGCTCACTCTGCTGTGTCTGCTCACTCTGCTCACTCTGCTGTCTCTGCTCACTCTGCTGTGTCTGCTCACTCTGCTCACTCTGCTTACTCTGCTGTCTCTGCTCACTGTGCTGACTCTGCTCACTCTGCTGTCTCTGCTCACTCTGCTCACTCTGCTCACTGTGCTGTCTCTGCTCACTCTGCTGTGTCTGCTCACTCTGTTGTCTCTGCTCACTTTGCTCATTTTGCTGTCTCTGCTCACTCTGCTATTTCTGCCGTCTCTGCTCACTCTGCTGTCTCTGCTGTTTCTGCTCACTCTGCTGTCTCTGCTCACTCTGCTGTGTCTGCTCACTGTGCTGTCTATGCTCACTCTGCTGTCTCTGCTCACTCTGCTGTCTATACTCACTCTGCTGTCTCTGCTCACTCTGCTGTCTCGGCTGTTTCTGCTCACTCTGCTGTCTCTGCTCACTCTGCTGTCGCTGCTCACTCTGCTATCTCTGCTGTTTCTGCTCACTCTGCTGTTTCTGTTCACTCTGCTGTCTCTGCTGTCTCTGCTATTTATACTCACTCTGCTGTCTCTGCTCAATCTGTTGTTGCTGCTCATTCTGCTGTCTCTGCTCACTCTGCTGTTTCTGCTCACTCTTCTGTCTCTGCTCACGCTGCTCTGTCTGCTCACTCTGCTCACTCTGCTGTCTCTGCTCACTCTGCTGTATCTGCTCACTCTGCAGTGTCTGCTCACTCTGCTCACTCTGCTGTCTCTGCTCACGCTGCTGTCTCTACTCACTCTGCTCTGTCTGCTCACTCTGCTCACTCTGCTGTCTCTGCTCACTCTGCTGTATCTGCTCACTCTGCTGTGTCTGCTCACTCTGCTCACTCTGCTCTGTCTGCTCACTCTGCTCACTCTGCTGTCTCTGCTCACTCTGCTGTATCTGCTCACTCTGCTGTGTCTGCTCACTCTGCTCACTCTGCTGTCTCTGCTCACTCTGCTGTGTCTGCTCACTCTACTCACTCTGCTCTGTCTGCTCACTCTGCTCACTCTGCTGTCTCCGCTAACTCTGCTGTCGCTGCTCACTTTGCTCACTCTGCTGTCTCTGCTCACTCTGCTATTTCTGCTGCCTCTGCTCACTCTGCTGCCTCTGCTGAATCTGCTGTCTCTGCTGTCTCTGTTGACTCTGCCGTTTCTGCTTTCTCTGCTCACGCTGCTGTCTCTGCTCACTCTGCTGTCACTGATCACTCTGCTGTCTCTGCTCATTCTGCTGTCTCTGCTCACCCTGCTGTCTCTGCTCACTCTGCTGTCGCTGCTAGCTCAGCTCACTCTGCTGTGTCTGCTCACTCTACTGTCTCTGCTGTCTCTGCTCACTCTGCTGACTCTCCTGTCTCTGCTCAATCTGCTGTCTCTGCTCACTCTGCTGTGTCTGCTCGCTCTGCTGTCTCTGCTGACTCTGCTGTCTCTGCTCACTCTGCTGTCTCTGCTCACTCTGCTGTCTCTGCTCACTCTGCTGTCTCTGCTGACTCTGATGTCTCTGCTCACTCTGCTGTCTCTGCTCACTCTGCTGTCTCTACTCACACTGCTGTCTCCACTCACTCTGCTGTGTCTGCTCACTCTACTGTCTCTGCTGTCTCTGCTCACTCTGCAGACTCAGCTGAATCAGCTGTCTCTGCTGTCTCTGCTCACTCTGCTGTTTCTGCTGCCTCTGCTCACTCTGCTGTATCTGCTCACTCTGCTGTTTCTGCTGTCTCTGTTTACTCTGCTGTCCCTGCTGACTCTGCTGTCTATGCTGTCTCTGCTCACTCTGCTGTCTCTGCTGTCTCTGCTCACTTTGCTGTCTCTGCTCACTCTGATGTGTCTGCTCACTCTACTGTCCCTGCTGACTCTGCTGTCTCTACTGTCTCTGCTCACTCTGCTGTCTCTGCTGTCTCTGCTCACTCTGCTGTCTCTGCTCACTCTGTTGTGTCTGCTGTCTCTGCTGTCTCTGCTCACTCTGCTGTGTCTGCTCATTCTGCTGTCTCTGCTGACTCTGCTGTCTCTGCTCACTCTGCTGTGTCTGCTCACTGTGCTGTGTCTGCTCATTCTGCTGTCTCTGCTCATTCTGCTGTCTCTGCTCACTCTGCTGTCTCTGCTCATTCTGCTGTCTCTGTTCACTCTGCTGTCTCTGCTCACTCTGCTGTCTCTGCTCACTCTGCTGTCTCTACTCACTCTGCAGTCTCTGCTCACTCTGCTATCTCTGCTCATTTTGCTCACTCTGCTGTCTCTTCTCACTCTGCTATTTCTGCTGTCTCTGTTCACTCTGCTGTCTCTGCTAAATCTGCTGTCTCTGCTGTCTCTGCTCATTCTACTGTTTCTGATGTCTCTGCTCACTCTGCTCACTTTGCTGTCTCTGCTCACGCTGCTCACTTTGCTCGCTCTACTGTCTTTAATCACTCTGCTGTCTCTGCTGTCTCTGCTCACTCTGCTATTTCTGCTATCTCTGTTCACTCTGCTGTCTCTGTTTACTCTGCTGTATCTGCTGTCTCTGCTGACCCTGCTGTCTCTGCTCACTCTGCTCTTTCTGCTGTCTCTATTCACTCTGCTTTCTCTGCTATCTCTGCTGTCTCTGCTCACTCTGCTATTTCTGCTGTCTCTGCTGACTCTGCTCATTCTGTTGTCTCTATTCACTCTGCTGTCTCTGCTGTCTCTGCTCACTCTGCTGTTTCTGCTGTCTCTGTTCACTCTGCTGTCTCTGCTGTCTCTGTTGTCTCTGCTGTTTCTGCTCTCTCTGCTGACTCTGCTGTCTCTGCTGTCTCTGCTGTCACAGCTGTTTTTGCTCACTCTGCTGTCTCTGCTCACTCTGCTGTGTCTGCTCACTGAACTGTCTCTGCTCACTCTGCTGTCTCTGCTCAATCTGCTCACTCTGCTGTCTCTGCTCACTCTGCTGACTCTGCTGTCTCTGCTCACTTTGCTGTCTCTGCTCACTCTGCTGATTCTGATCACTCTGCTGTCTCTGCTCATTCTACTGTCGCTGCTCACTCTGCTCACTTTGATGTCTCTGCTCACTCTGCTGGCTCTTCTGTCTCAGCTCACTCTGCTGCCTCTGCTCAATCTGCTGTGTCTGCTCTCTCTGCTGTCTCTGCTCACTCTGCTGACTCTGCTCACTCTGCTGCCTCTGCTGACTCTGTTCACTCTGCTGGCTCTGTTCACTCTGCTGTCTCTGCTGTCTCTGCTAAATCTGCTCACTCTGCTGTCTCTGCTGACTCTGTTCACTCTGCTGGCTCTGCTGACTCTGCTCACTCTGCTGTTTCTGCTCACTCTGCTGCCTCTGCTGTATCTGCTGAATATGCTCACTCTACTGCCTCTGCTGTCTCTGCTGAATCAGCTCAATCTGCTGGCTCTGCTGGCTCTGCTGACTCTGCTCAATCTGCTGGCTCTGATGTCTCTAATCACTCTGCTGTTTCTGCTCACTCTGCTCTCTCTGCTCTCTCTGCTGTCTCTGCTCAAACTGCTCACTCTGCTGTCTCTGCTGTCTCTGCTCAATCTGCTCACTCTGCTGTCTCTGCTGACTCTGCTCACTCTGCTGTTCCTGCTGTGTCTGCTCACTCTGCTGTCTCTGCTCACTCTGCTGTGTCTGCTCACTTTGCTGTCTCTGCTCACTCTGCTGTCTCTGCTTTCTCTGCTGTCTCTGTTGACTCTGCCGTTTCTGCTGTCTCTGCTCACTCTGCTGTCTCTGCTCACTCTGCTGTCTCTGCTCACTCTGCTGTCTCTGCTCATTCTGCTGTCTCTGCTCACTCTGCTGTGTCTGCTCACTCTGCTGTCTCTGCTCACTCTACTCACTCTGCTCACTCTGCTGTGTCAGCTCACGCTGCTCACTCTGCTCACTCTGCTGTCTCTGCTCACTCTGCTGACTCTGCTCACTCTGCTGTCTCTGCTCACTCTGCTGTGTCGGCTCACACTGCTGTTTCTGCTCACACTGCTGTGTCTGCTCACTCTGCTGTTCCTGCTGTGTCTGCTCACTCTGCTGTCTCTGCAGACTCTGCTGTCTCTGCTCACTGTGCTGACTCTGCTCACTCTGCTGTCTCTGCAGGCTCTGCTGTCTCTGCTCACTCTGTTGTCTCCGCTCACTCTGCTGACTCTGCTCTCTCTGCTAACTCTGCTGTCGATGCTCACTTTGCGCACTCTGCTGTCTCTGCTCACTCTGCTATTTCTGCTGCCTCTGCTCACTCTGCTGTCTCTGCTGTCTCTGCTATTTCTGCTCAGTCTGCTGTCTCTGCTGTGTCTGCTCACTCTGCTGTTTCTGCTCACTCTGCTGACTCTGCTGTCTCTGCTGTTTCTGCTCACTCTGCTGTATCTGCTCACTCTGCTGTGTCTGCTCATTGTGCTGTCTCTGCTCACTCTGCTGTCTCTGCTGACTCTGCTCACTCTGCTGTCTATACTCACTCTGCTGTCTCCGCTCACTCTGCTATTTCTGCTCACTCTGCTGTCTCTGCTCACTCTGCTGTCTTTGCTGCCTCTGCTGTTTCTGCTCACTCTGCGGTCTCTGCTCACTTTGCTATATCTGCTCAGTCTGCTGTTTCTGCTCACTCTGCTGTCTCTGCTCACTATGCAGTGTATGCTCACTCTGCTCACTCTTTTGTGTCTTCTCACTCTGCTCAATCTGCTCACTCTGCTGTCTCTGCTCACTCTGCTGTCTCTGATCACTTTGCTCACTCTGCTGTCTCTGCTCACTCTGCTGTCTCTGCTGTCTCTGCTCACTCTGCTGTCTCTGCTGTCTCTACTCATTCTGCTGTCTCTGCTGTCTCTGCTCACTCTGCTGACTCTGCTGTCTCTGCTCACTTTGCTGTCTCTGCTCACTCTGCTGATTCTGATCACTCTGCTGTCTCTGCTCATTCTGCTGTCGCTGCTCACTCTGCTCACTTTGCTGTCTCTGCACACTCTGCTGGCTCTTCTGTCTCAGCTCACTCTGCTGCCTCTGCTCACTCTGCTGTGTCTGCTCTCTCTGCTGTCTCTGCTCACTCTGCTGACTCTGCTCACTCTGCTGTCTCTGCTGACTCTGTTCACTCTGCTGGCTCTGTTCACTCTGCTGTCTCTGCTGTCTCTGCTGTCTCTGCTAAATCTGCTCACTCTGCTGTCTCTGATGACTCTGTTCACTCTGCTGGCTCTGCTGTCTCTGCTGTCTCTGCTGTCTCTGCTGTCTCTGCTGTTTCTGCTCACTCTGCTGCCTCTGCTGTCTCTGCTGTCTCTGCTCACTCTGGTGACCCTGCTGACTCTGCTCACTCTGCTGTTTCTGCTCACTCTGCTGCCTCTGCTGTATCTGCTGAATCAGCTCAATCTGCTGGCTCTGCTGTCTCTGCTGACTCTGCTCAATCTGCTGGCTCTGATGTCTCTGCTCACTCTGCTGTTTCTGCTCACTCTGCTCTCTCTGCTCTCTCTGCTGTCTCTGCTCAAACTGCTCACTCTGCTGTCTCTGCTGTCTCTGCTCAATCTGCTCACTCTGCTGTCTCTGCTGACTCTGCTCACTCTGCTGTTCCTGCTGTGTCTGCTCACTCTGCTGTCTCTGCTCACTCTGCTGTGTCTGCTCACTTTGCTGTCTCTGCTCACTCTGCTGTCTCTGCTGCCTCTGCTATTTCTGCTGTCTCTGCTGTCTCTGCACACTCTGCTGTCTCTGCTCACTCTGCTCACTCTGCTCTGTCTGCTCACTCTGCTCACTCTGTTGTCTCTGCTCACTCTGCTGTCTCTGCTGTTTCTGCTCACTCTGCTGTTTCTGCTCACTCTGCTGTCTCTGCTGTCCCTGCTGTTTCTGCTCACTCTGCTGTCTCTGCTCACTCTGCTGTGTCTGCTCACTGAGCTGTCTCTGCTCAATCTGCTGTCTCTGCTGTCTCTGCTCACTCTCCTGTCTATACTCACTCTGCTGTCTCCGCTCACTCTGCTATTTCTGCTCACTCTGCTTTCTCTGCTCACTCTGCTGTCTCTGCTCACTCTGCTGTCTTTGCTGTCTCGGCTGTTTCTGCTCACTCTTCTGTCTCTGCTCACTTTGCTGTTTCTGCTCTCTCTGCTGTCTCTGCTGTCTCTGCTGTTTCTGCTCACTCTGCTGTCTCAACTCACTCTGCTGTCTCTGTTCACTCTGCTCACTCTGCTCACTCTGTTGTGTCTGCTCACTCTGCTCACTCTGCTATCTCTGCTCACTCTGCTGTGTCTGTTCACTCTGCTCACTCTGCTGTTTCTGCTCACTCTGCTCACTCTGCTGTGTCTGCTCACTCTGCTCACTCTGCTCACTCTGCTGTCTCTGCTCACTGTGCTGACTCTGCTCACTCTGCTGTCTCTGCTCACTCTGCTATTTCTGCTGTCTCTGATCACTCTGCTGTCTCTGCTGTCTCAGCTCACTCTGCTGTCTCTGCTGTCTCTGCTCACTCTGCTGACTCGGCTGTCTCTGCTCACTTTGCTGTCTCTGCTCACTCTGCTGATTCTGATCACTCTGCTGTCTCTGCTCATTCTGCTGTCGCTGCTCACTCTGCTCAGTTTGCTGTCTCTGCTCACTCTGCTGACTCTCCTGTATCAGCTCACTCTGCTGTCTCTGCTCACTCTGCTCACTCTGCTCACTTTGCTGTCTCTGCTCACTCTGCTCACTTTGCTGTCTCTGCTCACTCTGATCACTTTGCTGTCTCTACTCACTCTGCTGTGTCTGCTCACTGTGCTGTCTCTGCTCACTCTGCTGTGTCTGCTCACTCTGCTGTATCGGCTCACTTTGCTCATTTTGCTGTCTCTGCTCACTCTGCTATTTCTGCCGTCTCGGCTCACTCTGCTGTCTCTGCTGTTACTGCTCACTCTGCTGTCTCTGCTCACTCTGCTGTGTCTGCTCACTGTGCTGTCTATGCTCACTCTGCTCACTCTGCTGTCTATACTCACTCTGCTGTCTCGGCTCACTCTGCTGTTTCTGCTCACTCTGCTGTCTCGGCTGTCTCTGCTATTTCTGCTCAGTCTGCTGTCTCTGCTGTTTCTGCTCACTCTGCTGTCTCTGCTCACTCTGCTGTCGCTGCTCACTCTGCTATCTCAGCTGTTTCTGCTCACTCTGCTGTCGCTGCTGTCTCTGCTGTCTCTGCTCACTCTGCTGTCTTTGCTGTCTCTGCTCACTCTGCTCACTCTGCTGTTTCTGCTCACTTTGCTGTCTCTGCTCACTCCGCTCACTCTGCTCACTTTGCTGTCTCTGCTCACTCTGCTGACTCTGTTGGCTCTGCTCATTCTGCTCTAAATGCTCACTCTGCTCACTCTGCTGTCTCTGCTCACTCTGCTGTCTTTGCTGTCTCGGCTGTTTCTGCTCACTCTTCTGTCTCTGCTCACTTTGCTGTTTCTGCTCTCTCTGCTGTATCTGCTGCCTCTGCTGTTTCTGCTCACTCTGCTGTCTCAACTCACTCTACTGTCTCAGCTCACACTGCTCACTCTGCTCACTCTGTTGTGTCTGCTCACTCTGCTCACTCTGCTGTCTCTGCTCACTCTGCTGTGTCTGTTCACTCTGCTCACTCTGCTGTGTCTGCTCACTCTGCTCACTCTGCTGTCTCTGCTCACTCTGCTGTGTCTGCTCACTCTGCTCACTCTGCTTACTCTGCTGTCTCTGCTCACTGTGCTGACTCTGCTCACTCTGCTGTCTCTGCTCACTCTGCTCACTCTGCTCACTGTGCTGTCTCTGCTCACTCTGCTGTGTCTGCTCACTCTGTTGTCTCTGCTCACTTTGCTCATTTTGCTGTCTCTGCTCACTCTGCTATTTCTGTCGTCTCTGCTCACTCTGCTGTCTCTGCTGTTTCTGCTCACTCTGCTGTCTCTGCTCACTCTGCTGTGTCTGCTCACTGTGCTGTCTATGCTCACTCTGCTGTCTCTGCTCACTCTGCTGTCTATACTCACTCTGCTGTCTCTGCTCACTCTGCTGTCTCGGCTGTTTCTGCTCACTCTGCTGTCTCTGCTCACTCTGCTGTCGCTGCTCACTCTGCTATCTCTGCTGTTTCTGCTCACTCTGCTGTTTCTGTTCACTCTGCTGTCTCTGCTGTCTCTGCTATTTATACTCACTCTGCTGTCTCTGCTCAATCTGTTGTTGCTGCTCACTCTGCTGTCTCTGCTCACTCTGCTGTTTCTGCTCACTCTTCTGTCTCTGCTCACGCTGCTCTGTCTGCTCACTCTGCTCACTCTGCTGTCTCTGCTCACTCTGCTGTATCTGCTCACTCTGCAGTGTCTGCTCACTCTGCTCACTCTGCTGTCTCTGCTCACGCTGCTGTCTCTACTCACTCTGCTCTGTCTGCTCACTCTGCTCACTCTGCTGTCTCTGCTCACTCTGCTGTATCTGCTCACTCTGCAGTGTCTGCTCACTCTGCTCACTCTGCTGTCTCTGCTCACGCTGCTGTCTCTACTCACTCTGCTCTGTCTGCTCACTCTGCTCACTCTGCTGTCTCTGCTCACTCTGCTGTATCTGCTCACTCTGCTGTGTCTGCTCACTCTGCTCACTCTGCTGTCTCTGCTCACTCTGCTGTGTCTGCTCACTCTACTCACTCTGCTCTGTCTGCTCACTCTGCTCACTCTGCTGTCTCCGCTAACTCTGCTGTCGCTGCTCACTTTGCTCACTCTGCTGTCTCTGCTCACTCTGCTATTTCTGCTGCCTCTGCTCACTCTGCTGCCTCTGCTGAATCTGCTGTCTCTGCTGTCTCTGTTGACTCTGCCGTTTCTGCTGTCTCTGCTCACGCTGCTGTCTCTGCTCACTCTGCTGTCACTGATCACTCTGCTGTCTCTGCTCACTCTGCTGTCTCTGCTCACCCTGCTGTCTCTGCTCACTCTGCTGTCGCTGCTAGCTCAGCTCACTCTGCTGTGTCTGCTCACTCTACTGTCTCTGCTGACTCTGCTGTCTCTGCTCACTCTGCTGTCTCTGCTCACTCTGCTGTCTCTGCTCACTCTGCTGTCTCTGCTGACTCTGCTGTCTCTGCTGACTCTGCTGTCTCTGCTCACTCTGCTGTCTCTGCTCACTCTGCTGTCTCTGCTGACTCTGCTGTCTCTGCTCACTCTGCTGTCTCTGCTGACTCTGCTGTCTCTGCTCACTCTGCTGTCTCTGCTCACTCTGCTGTCTCTACTCACACTGCTGTCTCCACTCACTCTGCTGTGTCTGCTCACTCTACTGTCTCTGCTGTCTCTGCTCACTCTGCAGACTCAGCTGAATCAGCTGTCTCTGCTGTCTCTGCTCACTCTGCTGTTTCTGCTGCCTCTGCTCACTCTGCTGTATCTGCTCACTCTGCTGTTTCTGCTGTCTCTGTTTACTCTGCTGTCCCTGCTGACTCTGCTGTCTATGCTGTCTCTGCTCACTCTGCTGTCTCTGCTGTCTCTGCTCACTTTGCTGTCTCTGCTCACTCTGATGTGTCTGCTCACTCTACTGTCCCTGCTGACTCTGCTGTCTCTACTGTCTCTGCTCACTCTGCTGTCTCTGCTGTCTCTGCTCACTCTGCTGTCTCTGCTCACTCTGTTGTGTCTGCTGTCTCTGCTGTCTCTGCTCACTCTGCTGTGTCTGCTCATTCTGCTGTCTCTGCTGACTCTGCTGTCTCTGCTCACTCTGCTGTGTCTGCTCACTGTGCTGTGTCTGCTCATTCTGCTGTCTCTGCTCATTCTGCTGTCTCTGCTCACTCTGCTGTCTCTGCTCATTCTGCTGTCTCTGTTCACTCTGCTGTCTCTGCTCACTCTGCTGTCTCTGCTCACTCTGCTGTCTCTACTCACTCTGCAGTCTCTGCTCACTCTGCTATCTCTGCTCATTTTGCTCACTCTGCTGTCTCTTCTCACTCTGCTATTTCTGCTGTCTCTGTTCACTCTGCTGTCTCTGCTAAATCTGCTGTCTCTGCTGTCTCTGCTCATTCTACTGTTTCTGATGTCTCTGCTCACTCTGCTCACTTTGCTGTCTCTGCTCACGCTGCTCACTTTGCTCGCTCTACTGTCTTTAATCACTCTGCTGTCTCTGCTGTCTCTGCTCACTCTGCTATTTCTGCTATCTCTGTTCACTCTGCTGTCTCTGTTTACTCTGCTGTATCTGCTGTCTCTGCTGACCCTGCTGTCTCTGCTCACTCTGCTCTTTCTGCTGTCTCTATTCACTCTGCTTTCTCTGCTATCTCTGCTGTCTCTGCTCACTCTGCTATTTCTGCTGTCTCTGCTGACTCTGCTCATTCTGTTGTCTCTATTCACTCTGCTGTCTCTGCTGTCTCTGCTCACTCTGCTGTTTCTGCTGTCTCTGTTCACTCTGCTGTCTCTGCTGTCTCTGTTGTCTCTGCTGTTTCTGCTCTCTCTGCTGACTCTGCTGTCTCTGCTGTCTCTGCTGTCACAGCTGTTTTTGCTCACTCTGCTGTCTCTGCTCACTCTGCTGTGTCTGCCCACTGAACTGTCTCTGCTCACTCTGCTGTCTCTGCTCAATCTGCTCACTCTGCTGTCTCTGCTCACTCTGCTGACTCTGCTGTCTCTGCTCACTTTGCTGTCTCTGCTCACTCTGCTGATTCTGATCACTCTGCTGTCTCTGCTCATTCTACTGTCGCTGCTCACTCTGCTCACTTTGATGTCTCTGCTCACTCTGCTGGCTCTTCTGTCTCAGCTCACTCTGCTGCCTCTGCTCAATCTGCTGTGTCTGCTCTCTCGGCTGTCTCTGCTCACTCTGCTGACTCTGCTCACTCTGCTGCCTCTGCTGCCTCTGTTCACTCTGCTGGCTCTGTTCACTCTGCTGTCTCTGCTGTCTCTGCTAAATCTGCTCACTCTGCTGTCTCTGCTGACTCTGTTCACTCTGCTGGCTCTGCTGACTCTGCTCACTCTGCTGTTTCTGCTCACTCTGCTGCCTCTGCTGTATCTGCTGAATATGCTCACTCTGCTGCCTCTGCTGTCTCTGCTGAATCAGCTCAATCTGCTGGCTCTGCTGGCTCTGCTGACTCTGCTCAATCTGCTGGCTCTGATGTCTCTAATCACTCTGCTGTTTCTGCTCACTCTGCTCTCTCTGCTCTCTCTGCTGTCTCTGCTCAAACTGCTCACTCTGCTGTCTCTGCTGTCTCTGCTCAATCTGCTCACTCTGCTGTCTCTGCTGACTCTGCTCACTCTGCTGTTCCTGCTGTGTCTGCTCACTCTGCTGTCTCTGCTCACTCTGCTGTGTCTGCTCACTTTGCTGTCTCTGCTCACTCTGCTGTCTCTGTTGACTCTGCCGTTTCTGCTGTCTCTGCTCACGCTGCTGTCTCTGCTCACTCTGCTGTCTCTGCTCACTCTGCTGTCTCTGCTCATTCTGCTGTCTCTGCTCACTCTGCTGTGTCTGCTCACTCTGCTGTCTCTGCTCACTCTACTCACTCTGCTCACTCTGCTGTGTCAGCTCACGCTGCTCACTCTGCTCACTCTGCTGTCTCTGCTCACTCTGCTGACTCTGCTCACTCTGCTGTCTCTGCTCACTCTGCTGTGTCGGCTCACACTGCTGTTTCTGCTCACACTGCTGTGTCTGCTCACTCTGCTGTTCCTGCTGTGTCTGCTCACTCTGCTGTCTCTGCAGACTCTGCTGTCTCTGCTCACTGTGCTGACTCTGCTCACTCTGCTGTCTCTGCAGGCTCTGCTGTCTCTGCTCACTCTGTTGTCTCCGCTCACTCTGCTGACTCTGCTCTCTCTGCTAACTCTGCTGTCGATGCTCACTTTGCGCACTCTGCTGTCTCTGCTCACTCTGCTATTTCTGCTGCCTCTGCTCACTCTGCTGTCTCTGCTGTCTCTGCTATTTCTGCTCAGTCTGCTGTCTCTGCTGTGTCTGCTCACTCTGCTGTTTCTGCTCACTCTGCTGACTCTGCTGTCTCTGCTGTTTCTGCTCACTCTGCTGTATCTGCTCACTCTGCTGTGTCTGCTCATTGTGCTGTCTCTGCTCACTCTGCTGTCTCTGCTGACTCTGCTCACTCTGCTGTCTATACTCACTCTGCTGTCTCCGCTCACTCTGCTATTTCTGCTCACTCTGCTGTCTCTGCTCACTCTGCTGTCTTTGCTGCCTCTGCTGTTTCTGCTCACTCTGCTGTCTCTGCTCACTTTGCTATATCTGCTCATTCTGCTGTTTCTGCTCACTCTGCTGTCTCTGCTCACTATGCAGTGTATGCTCACTCTGCTCACTCTTTTGTGTCTGCTCACTCTGCTCAATCTGCTCACTCTGCTGTCTCTGCTCACTCTGCTGTCTCTGATCACTTTGCTCACTCTGCTGTCTCTGCTCACTCTGCTGTCTCTGCTGTCTCTGCTCACTCTGCTGTCTCTGCTGTCTCTACTCATTCTGCTGTCTCTGCTGTCTCTGCTCACTCTGCTGACTCTGCTGTCTCTGCTCACTTTGCTGTCTCTGCTCACTCTGCTGATTCTGATCACTCTGCTGTCTCTGCTCATTCTGCTGTCGCTGCTCACTCTGCTCACTTTGCTGTCTCTGCACACTCTGCTGGCTCTTCTGTCTCAGCTCACTCTGCTGCCTCTGCTCACTCTGCTGTGTCTGCTCTCTCTGCTGTCTCTGCTCACTCTGCTGACTCTGCTCACTCTGCTGTCTCTGCTGACTCTGTTCACTCTGCTGGCTCTGTTCACTCTGCTGTCTCTGCTGTCTCTGCTGTCTCTGCTAAATCTGCTCACTCTGCTGTCTCTGATGACTCTGTTCACTCTGCTGGCTCTGCTGTCTCTGCTGTCTCTGCTGTCTCTGCTGTCTCTGCTGTTTCTGCTCACTCTGCTGCCTCTGCTGTCTCTGCTGTCTCTGCTCACTCTGGTGACCCTGCTGACTCTGCTCACTCTGCTGTTTCTGCTCACTCTGCTGCCTCTGCTGTATCTGCTGAATCAGCTCAATCTGCTGGCTCTGCTGTCTCTGCTGACTCTGCTCAATCTGCTGGCTCTGATGTCTCTGCTCACTCTGCTGTTTCTGCTCACTCTGCTCTCTCTGCTCTCTCTGCTGTCTCTGCTCAAACTGCTCACTCTGCTGTCTCTGCTGTCTCTGCTCAATCTGCTCACTCTGCTGTCTCTGCTGACTCTGCTCACTCTGCTGTTCCTGCTGTGTCTGCTCACTCTGCTGTCTCTGCTCACTCTGCTGTGTCTGCTCACTTTGCTGTCTCTGCTCACTCTGCTGTCTCTGCTGCCTCTGCTATTTCTGCTGTCTCTGCTCTCTCTGCTGTCTCAGCTGTCTCTGCTCAATCTGCTCACTCTGCTGTCTCAGCTGTCTCTGCTCAATCTGCTCACTCTGCTGTCTCTGCTGCCTCTGCTCACTTTGCTGTCTCTGCTCACTGTGCTGTGTCTGCTCACTGTGCTGTCTCTGCTCACTCTGCTGCCTCTGCTCACTCTGCTGTGTCTGCTCTCTCGGCTGTCTCTGCTAACTCTGCTGAGTCTGCTCACTCTGCTGTCTCTGCTTACTCTGCTGTCTCTGTTGACTCTGCTGTCTCTACTCACTCTGCTGTCTACGCTAACTCTGCTGTCTCTGCTCACTCTGTTATTCTCCCGCTCTGGTCACTCTGCAGTCTCTGCTGTCCCTGCTGTTTCTGCTCACTCTGCTGTCTCTGCTGACTCTGCTGTCTCTGATCAATCTGCTCACTCTGCTGTCTCTGCTGTCTCTGCTCAATCTGATCACTCTGCTGTCTCTGCTGACTCTGCTGTCTCTGCACATTCTGCTCACTCTGCTGTCTCTGCTGCCTCTGCTATTTCTGCTCACTCTGCAGTCTATGCTGTCTCTGCTGACCCTGCTGTCTCTGCTATCTCTGCAGTTTCTCCTAACTCTGCTGTCTCTTCTCACTCTGCTGTTTCTGCTCACTCTGCTGTCTCTGCTCACTCTGCTGTTTCTGCTCACTCTGCTGTTTATGCTAACTCTGCTCACTCTGCTGTGTCTGCTCACTCTGCTCACTCTGCTCACTCTGCTGTCTCTGCTCACTCTGCTCACTCTGCTGACTCTGCTCACTCTGCGGTCTCTGCTCACTCTGCTGTGTCTGCTCACTCTGCTGTGTCTGCTCACTCTGCTCACTCTGCTGTCTCTGCTCACTCTGCTGACTCTGCTCACTCTACTGTCTCTGCTCACTCTGCTGTGTCTGCTCACACTGCTGTCTCTGCTCACTCTGCTGTGTCTGCTCACTCTGCTGTTCTGCTGTGTCTGCTCACTCTGCTGTCTCTGCAGACTCTGCGGTCTCTGCTCACTCTGCTGACTCTGCTCACTCTGCTGTCTCTGCAGGCTCTGCTGTCTCTGCTCACTCTGTTGTCTCCGTTCACTCTGCTGTCTCCGCTAACTCTGCTGTCGCTGCTCACTTTGCTCACTCTGCTGTCTCTGCTCACTCTGCGATTTCTGCTGCCTCTGCTCACTCTGCTAACTCTGCTGAATCTGCTGTCTCTGCTGTCACTGTTGACTCTGCCGTTTCTGCTGTCTCTGCTCACGCTGCTGTCTCTGCTCACTCTGCTGTCTCTGATCACTCTGCTGTCTCTGCTCACTCTGCTCTCTCTGCTGTCTCTGCTCATTCTGCTGTCTCTGCTCACCCTGCTGTCTCTGCTCACTCTGCGATTTCTGCTGCCTCTGCTCACTCTGCTATCTGTACTGTCTCTGCTGTCTCTGCTCATTCTGCTCACTCTGCTGACTCTGCTCAATCTGCTGTCTCTGATCACTCTGCTGTGTCTGCTCACTCTGCTGTCTCTGCTGACTCTGCTGTCTCTGCTCACTCTGCTGTCTCTGCTCACTCTGCTGTCTCTGCTCACTCTGCTGTCTCTGCTGACTCTGCTGTCCCTGCTCACTCTGCTGTCTCTGTTCACTCTGCTGTCTCTACTCACACTGCTGTCTCCGCTCACTCTGCTGTGTCTTCGCACTCTACTGTCTCTGCTGTCTCTGCTTACTCTGCACACTCAGCTGAATCAGCTGTCTCTGCTGTCTCTGCTCACTCTGCTGTTTCTGCTGCCTCTGCTCACTCTGCTGTATCTGCTCACTCTGCTGTTTCTGCTGTCTCTGTTTACTCTGCTGTCCCTGCTGACTCTGCTGTCTCTGCTGTCTCTGCTCACTCTGCTGTCTCTGCTGTCTCTGCTCACTTTGCTGTCTCTGCTCACTCTGATGTGTCTGCTCACTCTACTGTCCCTGCTGACACTGCTGTCTCTGCTCACTCTGCTGTCTCTGCTGTCTCTGCTCACTCTGCTGTCTCTGCTCACTCTGCTGTGTCTGCTGTCTCTGCTGTCTCTGCTCACTCTGCTGACTCTGCTCACTCTGCGGTCTCTGCTCACTCTGCTGTGTCTGCTCACTCTGCTGTGTCTGCTCACTTTGCTCACTCTGCTGTCTCTGCTCACTCTGCTGACTCTGCTCACTCTACTGTCTCTGGTCACTCTGCTGTGTCTGCTCACACTGCTGTCTCTGCTCACTCTGCTGTGTCTGCTCACTCTGCTGTTCCTGCTGTGTCTGCTCACTCTGCTGTCTCTGCAGACTCTGCTGTCGCTGCTCACTTTGCTCACTCTGCTGTCTCTGATCACTCTGCGATTTCTGCTGCCTCAGCTCACTCTGCTAACTCTGCCGTTTCTGCTGTCTCTGCTCACGCTGCTGTCTCTGCTCACTCTGCTGTCTCTGATCACTCTGCTGTCTCTGCCCATTCTGCTGTCTCTGCTCACCCTGCTGTCTCTGCTCACTCTGCGATTTCTGCTGCCTCTGCTCACTCTGCTGACTCTGCTGTCTCTGCTCAATCTGCTGTCTCTGCTCACTCTGCTGTGTCTGCTCGCTCTGCTGTCTCCGCTGACTCTGCTGTCTCTGCTCACTCTGCTGTCTCTGCTCACTCTGCTGTGTCTGCTGTCTCTGCTGTCTCTGCTCACTCTGCTGTGTCTGCTCATTCTGCTGTCTCTGCTGACTCTGCTGTCTCTGCTCACTCTGCTGTGTCTGCTCACTGTGCTGTGTCTGCTCATTCTGCTTTCTCTGCTCATTCTGCTGTCTCTGCTCACTCTGCTGTCTCTGCTCATTCTGCTGTCTCTGTTCACTCTGCTGTCTCTGCTCACTCTGCTGTCTCTGCTCACTCTGCTGTCTCTACTCACTCTGCCGTCTCTGCTCACTCTGCTATCTCTGCTCACTTTGCTCACTCTGCTGTCTCTTCTCCCTCTGCTGTGTCTGCTCACTGTGCTGTCTCTGCTCACTCTGCTGTGTCTGCTCACTGTGCTGTCTCTGCTCACTCTGCTGTCTATGCTATCTCTGCTCACTCTGCTGTCTATACTCACTCTGCTGTCTCCGCTCACTCTGCTATTTCTGCTCACTCTGCTGTCTCTGCTGGCTCTGCTATTTCTGCTCACTCTGCTGTCTCTGCCGTTTCTGCTCACTCTGCTCTCTCTGCTGTCTCTACTATTTCTGCTCACTCTGCTGTCTCTGCTGTTTCTGCTCACTCTGCTGTCCCTGCTGTCTCTGCTATTTCTGCTCAGTCTGCTGTCTCTGCTGTTTCTGCTCACTCTGATGTCTCTGCTCACTCTGCTGTCTCTGCTCGCTCTGCTGTCTCTGCTGTTTCTGCACACTCTGCTGTTTCTGCTCACTCTGCTGTCTCTGCTGTCCCTGCTGTTTCTGCTCACTCTGCTATCTCTGCTCACTCTGCTGTGTCTGCTCACTGAGCTGTCGCTGCTCAATCTGCTGTCTCTGCTGTCTCTGCTCACTCTGCTATTTCTGCTCACTCTGCTCTCTCTGCTCACTCTTCTGTCTCTGCTCACTTTGCTGTTTCTGCTCTCTCTGCTGTCTCTGCTGTCTCTGCTGTTTCTGCTCACTCTGCTGTCTCAACTCACTCTGCTGTCTCTGCTCACTCTGCTCACTCTGCTCACTCTGCTGTCTCTGCTCACTCTGCTGTGTCTGTTCACTCTGCTCACTCTGCTGTGTCTGCTCACTCTACTCACTCTGCTGTCTCTGCTCACTCTGCTGTGTCTGCTCACACTGCTCACTCTGCTCACTCTGCTGTCTCTGCTCACTGTGCTGACTCTGCTCACTCTGCTGTCTCCTCTCACTCTGCTTTCTCTGCTCACTTTGCTCAGTCTGCTGTCTCTGCTCACTCTGCTGTCTCTGCTGTCTCTGCTCAATCTGCTGACTCTGCTGTCTCTGCTCACTTTGCTGTCTCTGCTCACTCTGCTGATTCTGATCACTCTGCTGTCACTGCTCATTCTGCTGTCGCTGCTCACTCTGCTCACTCTGCTCAGTTTGCTGTCTCTGCTCACTCTGCTGACTCTCCTGTCTCAGCTCACTCTGCTGTCTCTGCTCACTCTGCTCACTTTGCTGTCTCTGCTCACTCTGCTCACTCTGCTGTCTCTGTTCACTCTGCTGTCTCTACTCACACTGCTGTCTCCGCTCACTCTGCTGTGTCTGCGCACTCTACTGTCTCTGCTGTCTCTGCTTACTCTGCACATTCAGCTGAATCAGCTGTCTCTGCTGTCTCTGCTCACTCTGCTGTTTCTGCTGCCTCTGCTCACTCTGCTGTAACTGCTCACTCTGCTGTTTCTGCTGTCTCTGTTTACTCTGCTGTCCCTGCTGACTCTGCTGTCTCTGCTGTCTCTGCTCACTTTGCTGTCTCTGCTCACTCTGATGTGTCTGCTCACTCTACTGTCCCTGCTGACTCTGCTGTCTCTGCTCACTCTGCTGTCTCTGCTGTCTCTGCTCACTCTGCTGTCTCTGCTCACTCTGCTGTGTATGCTGTCTCCGCTGTCTCTGCTCACTCTGCTGTGTCTGCTCATTCTGCTGTCTCTGCTGACTCTGCTGTCTCTGCTCACTCTGCTGTGTCTGCTCACTGTGCTGTGTCTGCTCATTCTGCTTTCTCTGCTCATTCTGCTGTCTCTGCTCACTCTGCTGTCTCTGCTCATTCTGCTGTCTCTGTTCACTCTGCTGTCTCTGCTCACTCTGCTGTCTCTGCTCACTCTGCTGTCTCTACTCACTCTGCCGTCTCTGCTCACTCTGCTATCTCTGCTCACTTTGCTCACTCTGCTGTCTCTTCTCACTCTGCTGTGTCTGCTCACTGTGCTGTCTCTGCTCACTCTGCTGTGTCTGCTCACTGTGCTGTCTCTGCTCACTCTGCTGTCTCTGCTATCTCTGCTCACTCTGCTGTCTATACTCACTCTGCTGTCTCCGCTCACTCTGCTATTTCTGCTCACTCTGCTGTCTCTGCTGGCTCTGCTATTTCTGCTCACTCTGCTGTCTCTGCCGTTTCTGCTCACTCTGCTCTCTCTGCTGTCTCTACTATTTCTGCTCACTCTGCTGTCTCTGCTGTTTCTGCTCACTCTGCTGTCCCTGCTGTCTCTGCTATTTCTGCTCAGTCTGCTGTCTCTGCTGTTTCTGCTCACTCTGATGTCTCTGCTCACTCTGCTGTCTCTGCTCGCTCTGCTGTCTCTGCTGTTTCTGCACACTCTGCTGTTTCTGCTCACTCTGCTGTCTCTGCTGTCCCTGCTGTTTCTGCTCACTCTGCTGTCTCTGCTCACTCTGCTGTGTCTGCTCACTGAGCTGTCGCTGCTCAATCTGCTGTCTCTGCTGTCTCTGCTCACTCTGCTATTTCTGCTCACTCTGCTCTCTCTGCTCACTCTTCTGTCTCTGCTCACTTTGCTGTTTCTGCTCTCTCTGCTGTCTCTGCTGTCTCTGCTGTTTCTGCTCACTCTGCTGTCTCAACTCACTCTGCTGTCTCTGCTCACTCTGCTCACTCTGCTCACTCTGCTGTCTCTGCTCACTCTGCTGTGTCTGTTCACTCTGCTCACTCTGCTGTGTCTGCTCACTCCACTCACTCTGCTGTCTCTGCTCACTCTGCTGTGTCTGCTCACACTGCTCACTCTGCTCACTCTGCTGTCTCTGCTCACTGTGCTGACTCTGCTCACTCTGCTGTCTCCTCTCACTCAGCTTTCTCTGCTCACTTTGCTCACTCTGCTGTCTCTGCTCACTCTGCTGTCTCTGCTGTCTCTGCTCACTCTGCTGACTCTGCTGTCTCTGCTCACTTTGCTGTCTCTGCTCACTCTGCTGATTCTGATCACTCTGCTGTCACTGCTCATTCTGCTGTCACTGCTCACTCTGCTCACTCTGCTCAGTTTGCTGTCTCTGCTCACTCTGCTGACTCTCCTGTCTCAGCTCACTCTGCTGTCTCTGCTCACTCTGCTCACTTTGCTGTCTCTGCTCACTCTGCTCACTCTGCTGTCTCTACTCACTCTGCTGTGTCTGCTCACTGTGCTGTCTCTGCTCACTCTGCTGTGTCTGCTCACTCTGCTGTCTCTGCTCACTTTGCTCAATTTGCTGTCTCTGCTCACTCTGCTATTTCTGCCGTCTCTGCTCACTCTGCTGTCTTTGCTGTTTCTGCTCACTCTGCTGTCTCTGCTCACTCGGCTGTGTCTGCTCACTGTGCTGTCTATGCTCACTCTGCTGTCTCTGCTCACTCTGCTGTCTATACTCACTCTGCTGTCTCCGCTCACTCTGCTGTTTCTGCTCTCTCTGCTGTCTCGGCTGTCTCTGCTATTTCTGCTCAGTCTGCTGTCTCTGCTGTTTCTGCTCACTCTGCTGTCTCTGCTCACTCTGCTGTTTCTGCTCACTCTGCTGTTTCTGCTCACTCTGCTGTCTCTGCTGTCTCTGCTATTTCTACTCACTCTGCTGTCTCTGCTCACTCTGTTGTTTCTACTCACTCTGCTTTCTCTGCTCACTCTGTTGTTTCTGCTCACTCTGCTGTCTCTGCTGTCTGCTGTTTCTGCTCACTCTTCTGTCTCTGCTCACGCTGCTGCCTATGCTCACTCTGCAGTGTCTGCTCACTCTGCTGTCTCTGCTCACTCTGCTGTGTCTGCTCGCTCTACTCACTCTGCTGTGTCTACTCACTCTGCTCACTCTGCTGTCTCTGCTCACTCTGCTGTCTCTGCTCACTCTGCTGTGTCTGCTCACTCTGCTCACTCTGCTCTCTCTGATCACTGTGCTGACTCTGCTCACTCTGCTGTCTCTGCTGTCTCCGCTCACTCTGCTGTCTCTCCTCACTTTGCTCACTCTGCTGTCTCTGCTCACTCTGCTGTCTCTCCTCACTTTGCTCACTCTGCTTTTTCTGCTGTCTCTGCTCACTCTGCTGTCGCTGCTGTCTCTGCTGTCTCTGCTCACTCTGCTGTCTCTGCTGTCTCTGCTCACTCTGCTCACTCTGCTGTTTCTGCTCACTTTGCTGTCTCTGCTCACTCCGCTCACGCTGCTCACTTTGCTGTCTCTGCTCACTCTGCTGACTCTGTTGGCTCTGCTCATTCTGCTCTAACTGCTCACTCTGCTGTCTCTGCTCACTCTGCTGTTTCTGCTCACTCTGCTCACTCTGCTGTCTCTGCTCACTCTGCTGTGTCTCCTCACTCTACTCACTCTGCTCTGTCTGCTCACTCTGCTCACTCTGCTGTCTCTGCTCACTCTGCTGTCTTTGCTGTCTCGGCTGTTTCTGCTCACTCTTCTGTCTCTGCTCACTTTGCTGTTTCTGATCTCTCTGCTGTCTCTGCTGTCTCTGCTGTTTCTGCTCACTCTGCTGTCTCAACTCACTCTGCTGTCTCTGCTCACTCTGCTCACTCTGTTGTGTCTGCTCACTCTGCTCACTCTGCTGTCACTGCTCACTCTACTGTGTCTGTTCACTCTGCTCACTCTGCTGTGTCTGCTCACTCTGCTCACTCTGCTGTCTCTGCTCACTCTGCTGTGTCTGCTCACTCTGCTCACTCTGCTGTCTCTGCTCACTGTGCTGACTCTGCTCACTCTGCTGTCTCTGCTCACTCTGCTATTTCTGCTGTCTCTGCTCACTCTGCTGTCTCTGCTGTCTCAGCTCACTCTGCTGTCTCTGCTGTCTCTGCTCACTCTGCTGACTCTGCTGTCTCTGCTCACTTTGCTGTCTCTGCTCACTCTGCTGATTCTGATCACTCTGCTGTCTCTGCTCATTCTGCTGTCGCTGCTCACTCTGCTCACTCTGCTCAGTTTGCTGGCTCTGCTCACTCTGCTGACTCTCCTGTATCAGCTCACTCTGCTGTCTCTGCTCACTCTGCTCACTCTGCTCACTTTGCTGTCTCTGCTCACTCTGCTCACTCTGCTCACTTTGCTGTCTCTGCTCACTCTGATCACTTTGCTGTCTCTGCTCACTCTGCTCTCTCTGCTGTCTCTACTCACTCTGCTGTGTCTGCTCACTGTGCTGACTCTGCTCACTCTGCTGTGTCTGCTCACTCTGCTGTCTCTGCTCACTTTGCTCATTTTGCTGTCTCTGCTCACTCTGCTATTTCTGCCGTCTCTGCTCACTCTGCTGTCTCTGCTGTTTCTGCTCACTCTGCTGTCTCTGCTCACTCTGCTGTGTCTGCTCACTGTGCTGTCTATGCTCACTCTGCTGTCTCTGCTCACTCTGCTGTCTATACTCACTCTGCTGTCTCCGCTCACTCTGCTGTCTCTGCTCACTCTGCTGTCTCTGCTCACTCTGCAGTGTCTGCTCACTGTGCTGTCTCTGCTCACTCTGCTGTGTCTGCTCACTGTGCTGTGTCTGCTCACTCTACTCACTCTGCTCTGACTGCTCACTCTGCTGTCTCTGCTCACTCTGCTGTCTCTGCTCACTCTGCTGTCTCTGCTCACTCTGTTGTTTCTGCTCAGTCTGCTGTCTATACTCACTCTGCTGTCTCCGCTCACTCTGCTGTCGCTGCTCACTCTGCTATCTCTGCTGTCTCTGCTCACTCTGTTGTTTCTGCTCACTCTGCTGTCTCTGCTCACTCTGCTGTCTATGCTCACTCTGCAGTGTCTGCTCACTCTGCTGTGTCTGCTCACTCTACTCACTCTGCTCTGTCTGCTCACTCTGCTCACTCTGCTGTCTCTGCTGTCTCTGCTGTCTCTGCTGTTTCTGCTCACTCTGCAGTCTCTGCTGTCTCTGCTGTGTCTGCTCACTCTACTCACTCTGCTCTGTCTGCTCACTCTGCTCACTCTGCTGTCTCTGCTCACTCTGCTGTCTCTGCTGTCCCTGCTGTTTCTGCTCACTCTGCTGTCTCTGCTCACTCTGCTGTCTCTGCTCACTGAGCTGTCTCTGCTCAATCTGCTGTTTCTGCTGTCTCTGCTCACTCTCCTGTCTATACTCACTCTGCTGTCTCCGCTCACTCTGCTATTTCTGCTCACTCTGCTCTCTCTGCTCACTCTGCTGTCTCTGCTCACTCTGCTGTCTTTGCTGTCTCGGCTGTTTCTTCTCACTCTTCTGTCTCTGCTCACTTTGCTGTTTCTGCTCACTCTGCTGTCTCTGCTCACTCTGCTGTGTCTGTTCACTCTGCTCACTCTGCTGTGTCTGCTGTCTCTGCTCACTCTGCTGTCTCTGCTCACTCTGCTGTGTCTGCTCACTGTGCTGACTCTGCTCACTCTGCTGTCTCTGCTCACTCTGCTGTCTCTGCTGTCTCTGCTCACTCTGCTGTCTCTGCTGTCTCTGCTCACTCTGCTGACTCTGCTGTCTCTGCTCACTTTGCTGTCTCTGCTCACTCTGCTGATTCTGATCACTCTGCTGTCTCTGCTCATTCTGCTGTCGCTGCTCACTCTGCTCACTCTGCTCAGTTTGCTGTCTCTGCTCACTCTGCTGATTCTGATCACTCTGCTGTCTCTGCTCATTCTGCTGTCGCTGCTCACTCTGCTCACTCTGCTGACTCTCCTGTCTCTGCTCACGCTGCTGTCTCTGCTCACTCTGCTGTCTCTGCTCACTCTGCTGTCTCTGCTCACTCTGCTGTCTCTGCTCACTCTGCTGTGTCTGCTCACTCTGCTGTCTCTGCTGACTCTGCTGTCTCTGCTGTCTCTGCTGTCTCTGCTCACTCTGCTGTCTCTGCTCACTCTGCTGTCTCTGCTCACTCTGCTGTGTCTGCTCACTCTACTCACTCTGCTCTGTCTGCTCACTCTGCTCACTCTGCTGTCTCTGGTGTCTCTGCTGTCTCTGCTCACTCTGCTGTTTCTGCTGTTTCTGTTCACTCTGCTGTCTCTGCTGTCTCTGTTGTCTCTGCTGTTTCTGCTCTCTCTGCTGACTCTGCTGTCTCTGCTGTCTCTGCTGTTTTTGCTCACTCTGCTGTCTCTGCTCACTCTGCTGTGTCTGCTCACTGTGCTTTCTCTGCTCACTCTGCTGTCTCTGCTATCTCTGCTCACTCTGCTGTCTATACTCACTCTGCTGTCTCCGCTCACTCTGCTATTTCTGCTCACTCTGCTGTCTCTGCTGCCTCTGCTATTTCTGCTCACTCTGCTGTCTCTGCTGTTTCTGCTCACTCTGCTGTCTCTGCTGTCTCTGCTATTTCTGCTCACTCTGCTGTCTCTGCTGTTTCTGCTCACTCTGCTGTCCCTGCTGTCTCTGCTATTTCTGCTCACTCTGCTCACTCTGCTGTCTCTGCTCACTCTACTGTGTCTGCTCACTCTACTCACTCTGCTCTGTCTGCTCACTCTGCTCACTCTGCTGTCTCTGCTCACTCTGCTGTCTCTGCTGTTTCTGCTCACTCTGCTGTTTCTGCTCACTCTGCTGTCTCTGCTGTCCCTGCTGTTTCTGCTCACTCTGCTGTCTCTGCTCACTCTGCTGTGTCTGCTCACTGAGCTGTCTCTGCTCAATCTGCTGTCTCTGCTGTCTCTGCTCACTCTCCTGTATATACTCACTCTGCTGTCTCCGCTCACTCTGCTATTTCTGCTCACTCTGCTTTCTCTGCTCACCCTGCTGTCTCTGCTCACTCTGCTGTCTTTGCTGTCTCGGCTGTTTCTGCTCACTCTTCTGTCTCTGCTCACTTTGCTGTTTCGGCTCTCTCTGCTGTCTCTGCTGTCTCTGCTGTTTCTGCTCACTCTGCTGTCTCAACTCACTCTGCTGTCTCTGCTCACTCTGCTCACTCTGCTCACTCTGTTGTGTCTGCTCACTCTACTCACTCTGCTGTCTCTGCTCACTCTGCTGTGTCTGTTCACTCTGCTCACTCTGCTGTGTCTGCTCACTCTGCTCACTCTGCTGTCTCTGCTCACTCTGCTGTGTCTGCTCACTCTGCTCACTCTGCTCACTCTGCTGTCTCTGCTCACTGTGCTGACTCTGCTCACTCTGCTGTCTCTGCTCACTCTGCTATTTCTGCTGTCTCTGATCACTCTGCTGTCTCTGCTGTCTCAGCTCACTCTGCTGTCTCTGCTGTCTCTGCTCACTCTGCTGTGTCTGCTCACTCTACTCACTCTGCTCTGTCTGCTCACTCTGCTCACTCTGCTGTCTCTGCTGTCTCTGCTGTTTCTGCTCTCTCTGCTGACTCTGCTGTCTCTGCTGTCTCTGCTGTGTCTGCTCACTCTACTCACTCTGCTCTGTCTGCTCACTCTGCTCACTCTGCTGTCTCTGCTCACTCTGCTGTCTCTGCTGTCCCTGCTGTTTCTGCTCACTCTGCTGTCTCTGCTCACTCTGCTGTCTCTGCTCACTGAGCTGTCTCTGCTCAATCTGCTGTTTCTGCTGTCTCTGCTCACTCTCCTGTCTATACTCACTCTGCTGTCTCCGCTCACTCTGCTATTTCTGCTCACTCTGCTCTCTCTGCTCACTCTGCTGTCTCTGCTCACTTTGCTGTTTCTGCTCACTCTGCTGTCTCTGCTCACTCTGCTGTGTCTGTTCACTCTGCTCACTCTGCTGTGTCTGCTCACTCTGCTCACTCTGCTGTGTCTGCTCACTCTGCTCACTCTGCTGTGTCTGCTCACTCTGCTCACTCTGCTGTCTCTGCTCACTCTGCTGTGTCTGCTCACTGTGCTGACTCTGCTCACTCTGCAGTCTCTGCTCACTCTGCTATTTCTGCTTTCTCTGCTCACTCTGCTGTCTCAGCTCACTTTGCTGTCTCTGCTCACTCTGCTGATTCTGATCACTCTGCTGTCTCTGCTCATTCTGCTGTCGCTGCTCACTCTGCTCACTCTGCTCAGTTTGCTGTCTCTGCTCACTCTGCTGACTCTCCTGTATCAGCTCACTCTGCTGTCTCTGCTGTCTGCTGTCTATGCTCACTCTGCTCACTCTGCTGTCTCTGCTCACTCTGCTCACTCTGCTGTCTCTGCTCACTCTGCTGTGTCTGCTCACTCTACTCACTCTGCTCTGTCTGCTCACTCTGCTCACTCTGCTGTCTCTGCTGTCTCTGCTGTCTCTGCTCACTCTGCTGTTTCTGCTGTTTCTGTTCACTCTGCTGTCTCTGCTGTCTCTGTTGTCTCTGCTGTTTCTGCTCTCTCTGCTGACTCTGCTGTTTTTGCTCACTCTGCTGTCTCTGCTCACTCTGCTGTGTCTGCTCACTGTGCTGTCTCTGCTCACTCTGCTGTCTCTGCTATCTCTGCTCACTCTGCTGTCTATACTCACTCTGCTGTCTCCGCTCACTCTGCTATTTCTGCTCACTCTGCTGTCTCTGCTGCCTCTGCTATTTCTGCTCACTCTGCTGTCTCTGCTGTTTCTGCTCACTCTGCTGTCTCTGCTGTCTCTGCTATTTCTGCTCACTCTGCTGTCTCTGCTGTTTCTGCTCACTCTGCTGTCCCTGCTGTCTCTGCTATTTCTGCTCACTCTGCTCACTCTGCTGTCTCTGCTCACTCTGCTGTGTCTGCTCACTCTACTCACTCTGCTCTGTCTTCTCACTCTGCTCACTCTGCTGTCTCTGCTCACTCTGCTGTCTCTGCTGTTTCTGCTCACTCTGCTGTTTCTGCTCACTCTGCTGTCTCTGCTGTCCCTGCTGTTTCTGCTCACTCTGCTGTCTCTGCTCACTCTGCTGTGTCTGCTCACTGAGCTGTCTCTGCTCAATCTGCTGTCTCTGCTGTCTCTGCTCACTCTCCTGTCTATACTCACTCTGCTGTCTCCGCTCACTCTGCTATTTCTGCTCACTCTGCTTTCTCTGCTCACTCTGCTGTCTCTGCTCACTCTGCTGTCTTTGCTGTCTCGGCTGTTTCTGCTCACTCTTCTGTCTCTGCTCACTTTGCTGTTTCTGCTCTCTCTGCTGTCTCTGCTGTCTCTGCTGTTTCTGCTCACTCTGCTGTCTCAACTCACTCTGCTGTCTCTGCTCACTCTGCTCACTCTGCTCACTCTGTTGTGTCTGCTCACTCTGCTCACTCTGCTGTCTCTGCTCACTCTGCTGTGTCTGTTCACTCTGCTCACTCTACTGTGTCTGCTCACTCTGCTCACTCTGCTGTCTCTGCTCACTCTGCTGTGTCTGCTCACTCTGCTCACTCTGCTCACTCTGCTGTCTCTGCTCACTGTGCTGACTCTGCTCACTCTGCTGTCTCTGCTCACTCTGCTACTTCTGCTGTCTCTGATCACTCTGCTGTCTCTGCTGTCTCAGCTCACTCTGCTGTCTCTGCTGTCTCTGCTCACTCTGCTGACTCTGCTGTCTCTGCTCACTTTGCTGTCTCTGCTCACTCTGCTGATTCTGATCACTCTGCTGTCTCTGCTCATTCTGCTGTCGCTGCTCACTCTGCTCACTCTGCTCAGTTTGCTGTCTCTGCTCAGTCTGCTGACTCTCCTGTATCAGCTCACTCTGCTGTCTCTGCTCACTCTGCTCACTCTGCTCACTTTGCTGTCTCTGCTCACTCTGCTGTCTCTGCTCACTTTGCTGTCTCTGCTCACTCTGATCACTTTGCTGTCTCTGCTCACTCTGCTCTCTCTGCTGTCTCTACTCACTCTGCTGTGTCTGCTCACTGTGCTGTCTCTGCTCACTCTGCTGTGTCTGCTCACTCTGCTGTCTCTGCTCACTTTGCTCATTTTGCTGTCTCTGCTGTTTCTGCTCACTCTGCTGTGTCTGCTCACTGTGCTGTCTATGCTCACTCTGCTGTCTCCGCTCACTCTGTTATTTCTGCTCAGTCTGCTGTCTCTGCTGTTTCTGCTCACTCTGCTGTCTCTGCTCACTCTGCTGTCTCTTCTCACTCTGCTGTCGCTGCTCACTCTGCTATCTCTGCTGTTTCTCTTCACTCTGCTGTCTCTGCTCACTCTGTTGTTTCTGCTCACGCTGCTGTCTATGCTCACTCTGCTGTCTCCGCTCACTCTGCTGTCTCTACTCACTCTGCCGTCTCTGCACACTCTGCTATCTCTGCTCACTTTGCTCACTCTGCTGTCTCTTCTCACTCTGCTGTGTCTGCTCACTGTGCTGTCTCTGCTCACTCTGCTGTGTCTGCTCACTGTGCTGTCTCTGCTCACTCTGCTGTCTCTGCTATCTCTGCTCACTCTGCTGTCTATACTCACTCTGCTGTCTCCGCTCACTCTGCTATTTCTGCTCACTCTGCTGTCTCTGCTGGCTCTGCTATTTCTGCTCACTCTGCTGTCTCTGCTGTTTCTGCTCACTCTGCTCTCTCTGCTGTCTCTACTATTTCTGCTCACTCTGCTGTCTCTGCTGTTTCTGCTCACTCTGCTGTCCCTGCTGTCTCTGCTATTTCTGCTCAGTCTGCTGTCTCTGCTGTTTCTGCTCACTCTGATGTCTCTGCTCACTCTGCTGTCTCTGCTCGCTCTGCTGTCTCTGCTGTTTCTGCACACTCTGCTGTTTCTGCTCACTCTGCTGTCTCTGCTGTCCCTGCTGTTTCTGCTCACTCTGCTGTCTCTGCTCACTCTGCTGTGTCTGCTCACTGAGCTGTCGCTGCTCAATCTGCTGTCTCTGCTGTCTCTGCTCACTCTGCTATTTCTGCTCACTCTGCTCTCTCTGCTCACTCTTCTGTCTCTGCTCACTTTGCTGTTTCTGCTCTCTCTGCTGTCTCTGCTGTCTCTGCTGTTTCTGCTCACTCTGCTGTCTCAACTCACTCTGCTGTCTCTGCTCACTCTGCTCACTCTGCTCACTCTGCTGTCTCTGCTCACTCTGCTGTGTCTGTTCACTCTGCTCACTCTGCTGTGTCTGCTCACTCCACTCACTCTGCTGTCTCTGCTCACTCTGCTGTGTCTGCTCACACTGCTCACTCTGCTCACTCTGCTGTCTCTGCTCACTGTGCTGACTCTGCTCACTCTGCTGTCTCCTCTCACTCAGCTTTCTCTGCTCACTTTGCTCACTCTGCTGTCTCTGCTCACTCTGCTGTCTCTGCTGTCTCTGCTCACTCTGCTGACTCTGCTGTCTCTGCTCACTTTGCTGTCTCTGCTCACTCTGCTGATTCTGATCACTCTGCTGTCACTGCTCATTCTGCTGTCGCTGCTCACTCTGCTCACTCTGCTCAGTTTGCTGTCTCTGCTCACTCTGCTGACTCTCCTGTCTCAGCTCACTCTGCTGTCTCTGCTCACTCTGCTCACTTTGCTGTCTCTGCTCACTCTGCTCACTCTGCTGTCTCTACTCACTCTGCTGCGTCTGCTCACTGTGCTGTCTCTGCTCACTCTGCTGTGTCTGCTCACTCTGCTGTCTCTGCTCACTTTGCTCAATTTGCTGTCTCTGCTCACTCTGCTATTTCTGCCGTCTCTGCTCACTCTGCTGTCTTTGCTGTTTCTGCTCACTCTGCTGTCTCTGCTCACTCTGCTGTGTCTGCTCACTGTGCTGTCTATGCTCACTCTGCTGTCTCTGCTCATTCTGCTGTCTATACTCACTCTGCTGTCTCCGCTCACTCTGCTGTTTCTGCTCTCTCTGCTGTCTCGGCTGTCTCTGCTATTTCTGCTCAGTCTGCTGTCTCTGCTGTTTCTGCTCACTCTGCTGTCTCTGCTCACTCTGCTGTTTCTGCTCACTCTGCTGTTTCTGCTCACTCTGCTGTCTCTGCTGTCTCTGCTATTTCTACTCACTCTGCTGTCTCTGCTCACTCTGTTGTTTCTACTCACTCTGCTTTCTCTGCTCACTCTGTTGTTTCTGCTCACTCTGCTGTCTCTGCTGTCTGCTGTTTCTGCTCACTCTTCTGTCTCTGCTCACGCTGCTGCCTATGCTCACTCTGCAGTGTCTGCTCACTCTGCTGTCTCTGCTCACTCTGCTGTGTCTGCTCGCTCTACTCACTCTGCTGTGTCTACTCACTCTGCTCACTCTGCTGTCTCTGCTCACTCTGCTGTCTCTGCTCACTCTGCTGTGTCTGCTCACTCTGCTCACTCTGCTCTCTCTGATCACTGTGCTGACTCTGCTCACTCTGCTGTCTCTGTTGTCTCCGCTCACTCTGCTGTCTCTCCTCACTTTGCTCACTCTGCTGTCTCTGCTCACTCTGCTGTCTCTCCTCACTTTGCTCACTCTGCTTTTTCTGCTGTCTCTGCTCACTCTGCTGTCGCTGCTGTCTCTGCTGTCTCTGCTCACTCTGCTGTCTCTGCTGTCTCTGCTCACTCTGCTCACTCTGCTGTTTCTGCTCACTTTGCTGTCTCTGCTCACTCCGCTCACGCTGCTCACTTTGCTGTCTCTGCTCACTCTGCTGACTCTGTTGGCTCTGCTCATTCTGCTCTAACTGCTCACTCTGCTGTCTCTGCTCACTCTGCTGTTTCTGCTCACTCTGCTCACTCTGCTGTCTCTGCTCACTCTGCTGTGTCTCCTCACTCTACTCACTCTGCTCTGTCTGCTCACTCTGCTCACTCTGCTGTCTCTGCTCACTCTGCTGTCTTTGCTGTCTCGGCTGTTTCTGCTCACTCTTCTGTCTCTGCTCACTTTGCTGTTTCTGATCTCTCTGCTGTCTCTGCTGTCTCTGCTGTTTCTGCTCACTCTGCTGTCTCAACTCACTCTGCTGTCTCTGCTCACTCTGCTCACTCTGCTCACTCTGTTGTGTCTGCTCACTCTGCTCACTCTGCTGTCACTGCTCACTCTACTGTGTCTGTTCACTCTGCTCACTCTGCTGTGTCTGCTCACTCTGCTCACTCTGCTGTCTCTGCTCACTCTGCTGTGTCTGCTCACTCTGCTCACTCTGCTGTCTCTGCTCACTGTGCTGACTATGCTCACTCTGCTGTCTCTGCTCACTCTGCTATTTCTGCTGTCTCTGCTCACTCTGCTGTCTCTGCTGTCTCAGCTCACTCTGCTGTCTCTGCTGTCTCTGCTCACTCTGCTGACTCTGCTGTCTCTGCTCACTTTGCTGTCTCTGCTCACTCTGCTGATTCTGATCACTCTGCTGTCTCTGCTCATTCTGCTGTCGCTGCTCACTCTGCTCACTCTGCTCAGTTTGCTGGCTCTGCTCACTCTGCTGACTCTCCTGTATCAGCTCACTCTGCTGTCTCTGCTCACTCTGCTCACTCTGCTCACTTTGCTGTCTCTGCTCACTCTGCTCACTCTGCTCACTTTGCTGTCTCTGCTCACTCTGATCACTTTGCTGTCTCTGCTCACTCTGCTCTCTCTGCTGTCTCTACTCACTCTGCTGTGTCTGCTCACTGTGCTGACTCTGCTCACTCTGCTGTGTCTGCTCACTCTGCTGTCTCTGCTCACTTTGCTCATTTTGCTGTCTCTGCTCACTCTGCTATTTCTGCCGTCTCTGCTCACTCTGCTGTCTCTGCTGTTTCTGCTCACTCTGCTGTCTCTGCTCACTCTGCTGTGTCTGCTCACTGTGCTGTCTATGCTCACTCTGCTGTCTCAGCTCACTCTGCTGTCTATACTCACTCTGCTGTCTCCGCTCACTCTGCTGTCTCTGCTCACTCTGCTGTCGCTGCTCACTCTGCTATCTCTGCTGTTTCTGCTCACTCTGTTGTTTCTGCTCACTCTGCTGTCTCTGCTCACTCTGCTGTCTATACTCACTCTGCTGTCTCCGCTCACTCTGCTGTCTCTGCTCACTCTGCTGTCTCTGCTCACTCTGCAGTGTCTGCTCACTGTGCTGTCTCTGCTCACTCTGCTGTGTCTGCTCACTGTGCTGTGTCTGCTCACTCTACTCACTCTGCTCTGACTGCTCACTCTGCTGTCTCTGCTCACTCTGCTGTCTCTGCTCACTCTGCTGTCTCTGCTCACTCTGTTGTTTCTGCTCAGTCTGCTGTCTATACTCACTCTGCTGTCTCCGCTCACTCTGCTGTCGCTGCTCACTCTGCTATCTCTGCTGTCTCTGCTCACTCTGTTGTTTCTGCTCACTCTGCTGTCTCTGCTCACTCTGCTGTCTATGCTCACTCTGCAGTGTCTGCTCACTCTGCTGTGTCTGCTCACTCTACTCACTCTGCTCTGTCTGCTCACTCTGCTCACTCTGCTGTCTCTGCTGTCTCTGCTGTCTCTGCTGTTTCTGCTCACTCTGCTGTCTCTGCTGTCTCTGCTGTGTCTGCTCACTCTACTCACTCTGCTCTGTCTGCTCACTCTGCTCACTCTGCTGTCTCTGCTCACTCTGCTGTCTCTGCTGTCCCTGCTGTTTCTGCTCACTCTGCTGTCTCTGCTCACTCTGCTGTCTCTGCTCACTGAGCTGTCTCTGCTCAATCTGCTGTTTCTGCTGTCTCTGCTCACTCTCCTGTCTATACTCACTCTGCTGTCTCCGCTCACTCTGCTATTTCTGCTCACTCTGCTCTCTCTGCTCACTCTGCTGTCTCTGCTCACTCTGCTGTCTTTGCTGTCTCGGCTGTTTCTTCTCACTCTTCTGTCTCTGCTCACTTTGCTGTTTCTGCTCACTCTGCTGTCTCTGCTCACTCTGCTGTGTCTGTTCACTCTGCTCACTCTGCTGTGTCTGCTGTCTCTGCTCACTCTGCTGTCTCTGCTCACTCTGCTGTGTCTGCTCACTGTGCTGACTCTGCTCACTCTGCTGTCTCTCCTCACTCTGCTGTCTCTGCTGTCTCTGCTCACTCTGCTGTCTCTGCTGTCTCTGCTCACTCTGCTGACTCTGCTGTCTCTGCTCACTTTGCTGTCTCTGCTCACTCTGCTGATTCTGATCACTCTGCTGTCTCTGCTCATTCTGCTGTCGCTGCTCACTCTGCTCACTCTGCTCAGTTTGCTGTCTCTGCTCACTCTGCTGATTCTGATCACTCTGCTGTCTCTGCTCATTCTGCTGTCGCTGCTCACTCTGCTCACTCTGCTGACTCTCCTGTCTCTGCTCACGCTGCTGTCTCTGCTCACTCTGCTGTCTCTGCTCACTCTGCTGTCTCTGCTCACTCTGCTGTCTCTGCTCACTCTGCTGTGTCTGCTCACTCTGCTGTCTCTGCTGACTCTGCTGTCTCTGCTCACTCTGCTGTGTCTGCTCACTCTACTCACTCTGCTCTGTCTGCTCACTCTGCTCACTCTGCTGTCTCTGGTGTCTCTGCTGTCTCTGCTCACTCTGCTGTTTCTGCTGTTTCTGTTCACTCTGCTGTCTCTGCTGTCTCTGTTGTCTCTGCTGTTTCTGCTCTCTCTGCTGACTCTGCTCTCTCTGCTGTCTCTGCTGTTTTTGCTCACTCTGCTGTCTCTGCTCACTCTGCTGTGTCTGCTCACTGTGCTTTCTCTGCTCACTCTGCTGTCTCTGCTATCTCTGCTCAGTCTGCTGTCTATACTCACTCTGCTGTCTCCGCTCACTCTGCTATTTCTGCTCACTCTGCTGTCTCTGCTGCCTCTGCTATTTCTGCTCACTCTGCTGTCTCTGCTGTTTCTGCTCACTCTGCTGTCTCTGCTGTCTCTGCTATTTCTGCTCACTCTGCTGTCTCTGCTGTTTCTGCTCACTCTGCTGTCCCTGCTGTCTCTGCTATTTCTGCTCACTCTGCTCACTCTGCTGTCTCTGCTCACTCTACTGTGTCTGCTCACTCTACTCACTCTGCTCTGTCTGCTCACTCTGCTCACTCTGCTGTCTCTGCTCACTCTGCTGTCTCTGCTGTTTCTGCTCACTCTGCTGTTTCTGCTCACTCTGCTGTCTCTGCTGTCCCTGCTGTTTCTGCTCACTCTGCTGTCTCTGCTCACTCTGCTGTGTCTGCTCACTGAGCTGTCTCTGCTCAATCTGCTGTCTCTGCTGTCTCTGCTCACTCTCCTGTATATACTCACTCTGCTGTCTCCGCTCACTCTGCTATTTCTGCTCACTCTGCTTTCTCTGCTCACCCTGCTGTCTCTGCTCACTCTGCTGTCTTTGCTGTCTCGGCTGTTTCTGCTCACTCTTCTGTCTCTGCTCACTTTGCTGTTTCTGCTCTCTCTGCTGTCTCTGCTGTCTCTGCTGTTTCTGCTCACTCTGCTGTCTCAACTCACTCTGCTGTCTCTGCTCACTCTGCTCACTCTGCTCACTCTGTTGTGTCTGCTCACTCTGCTCACTCTGCTGTCTCTGCTCACTCTGCTGTGTCTGTTCACTCTGCTCACTCTGCTGTGTCTGCTCACTCTGCTCACTCTGCTGTCTCTGCTCACTCTGCTGTGTCTGCTCACTCTGCTCACTCTGCTCACTCTGCTGTCTCTGCTCACTGTGCTGACTCTGCTCACTCTGCTGTCTCTGCTCACTCTGCTATTTCTGCTGTCTCTGATCACTCTGCTGTCTCTGCTGTCTCAGCTCACTCTGCTGTCTCTGCTGTCTCTGCTCACTCTGCTGTGTCTGCTCACTCTACTCACTCTGCTCTGTCTGCTCACTCTGCTCACTCTGCTGTCTCTGCTGTCTCTGCTGTTTCTGCTCTCTCTGCTGACTCTGCTGTCTCTGCTGTCTCTGCTGTGTCTGCTCACTCTACTCACTCTGCTCTGTCTGCTCACTCTGCTCACTCTGCTGTCTCTGCTCACTCTGCTGTCTCTGCTGTCCCTGCTGTTTCTGCTCACTCTGCTGTCTCTGCTCACTCTGCTGTCTCTGCTCACTGAGCTGTCTCTGCTCAATCTGCTGTTTCTGCTGTCTCTGCTCACTCTCCTGTCTATACTCACTCTGCTGTCTCCGCTCACTCTGCTATTTCTGCTCACTCTGCTCTCTCTGCTCACTCTGCTGTCTCTGCTCACTTTGCTGTTTCTGCTCACTCTGCTGTCTCTGCTCACTCTGCTGTGTCTGTTCACTCTGCTCACTCTGCTGTGTCTGCTCACTCTGCTCACTCTGCTGTGTCTGCTCACTCTGCTCACTCTGCTGTGTCTGCTCACTCTGCTCACTCTGCTGTCTCTGCTCACTCTGCTGTGTCTGCTCACTGTGCTGACTCTGCTCACTCTGCAGTCTCTGCTCACTCTGCTATTTCTGCTTTCTCTGCTCACTCTGCTGTCTCAGCTCACTTTGCTGTCTCTGCTCACTCTGCTGATTCTGATCACTCTGCTGTCTCTGCTCATTCTGCTGTCGCTGCTCACTCTGCTCACTCTGCTCAGTTTGCTGTCTCTGCTCACTCTGCTGACTCTCCTGTATCAGCTCACTCTGCTGTCTCTGCTGTCTGCTGTCTATGCTCACTCTGCTCACTCTGCTGTCTCTGCTCACTCTGCTCACTCTGCTGTCTCTGCTCACTCTGCTGTGTCTGCTCACTCTACTCACTCTGCTCTGTCTGCTCACTCTGCTCACTCTGCTGTCTCTGCTGTCTCTGCTGTCTCTGCTCACTCTGCTGTTTCTGCTGTTTCTGTTCACTCTGCTGTCTCTGCTGTCTCTGTTGTCTCTGCTGTTTCTGCTCTCTCTGCTGACTCTGCTGTTTTTGCTCACTCTGCTGTCTCTGCTCACTCTGCTGTGTCTGCTCACTGTGCTGTCTCTGCTCACTCTGCTGTCTCTGCTATCTCTGCTCACTCTGCTGTCTATACTCACTCTGCTGTCTCCGCTCACTCTGCTATTTCTGCTCACTCTGCTGTCTCTGCTGCCTCTGCTATTTCTGCTCACTCTGCTGTCTCTGCTGTTTCTGCTCAGTCTGCTGTCTCTGCTGTCTCTGCTATTTCTGCTCACTCTGCTGTCTCTGCTGTTTCTGCTCACTCTGCTGTCCCTGCTGTCTCTGCTATTTCTGCTCACTCTGCTCACTCTGCTGTCTCTGCTCACTCTGCTGTGTCTGCTCACTCTACTCACTCTGCTCTGTCTGCTCACTCTGCTCACTCTGCTGTCTCTGCTCACTCTGCTGTCTCTGCTGTTTCTGCTCACTCTGCTGCTTCTGCTCACTCTGCTGTCTCTGCTGTCCCTGCTGTTTCTGCTCACTCTGCTGTCTCTGCTCACTCTGCTGTGTCTGCTCACTGAGCTGTCTCTGCTCAATCTGCTGTCTCTGCTGTCTCTGCTCACTCTCCTGTCTATACTCACTCTGCTGTCTCCGCTCACTCTGCTATTTCTGCTCACTCTGCTTTCTCTGCTCACTCTGCTGTCTCTGCTCACTCTGCTGTCTTTGCTGTCTCGGCTGTTTCTGCTCACTCTTCTGTCTCTGCTCACTTTGCTGTTTCTGCTCTCTCTGCTGTCTCTGCTGTCTCTGCTGTTTCTGCTCACTCTGCTGTCTCTGCTGTCCCTGCTGTTTCTGCTCACTCTGCTGTCTCTGCTCACTCTGCTGTGTCTGCTCACTGAGCTGTCTCTGCTCAATCTGCTGTCTCTGCTGTCTCTGCTCACTCTCCTGTCTATACTCACTCTGCTGTCTCCGCTCACTCTGCTATTTCTGCTCACTCTGCTTTCTCTGCTCACTCTGCTGTCTCTGCTCACTCTGCTGTCTTTGCTGTCTCGGCTGTTTCTGCTCACTCTTCTGTCTCTGCTCACTTTGCTGTTTCTGCTCTCTCTGCTGTCTCTGCTGTCTCTGCTGTTTCTGCTCACTCTGCTGTCTCAACTCACTCTGCTGTCTCTGCTCACTCTGCTCACTCTGCTCACTCTGCTCACTCTGTTGTGTCTGCTCACTCTGCTCACTCTGCTGTCTCTGCTCACTCTGCTGTGTCTGTTCACTCTGCTCACTCTACTGTGTCTGCTCACTCTGCTCACTCTGCTGTCTCTGCTCACTCTGCTGTGTCTGCTCACTCTGCTCACTCTGCTCACTCTGCTGTCTCTGCTCACTGTGCTGACTCTGCTCACTCTGCTGTCTCTGCTCACTCTGCTATTTCTGCTGTCTCTGATCACTCTGCTGTCTCTGCTGTCTCAGCTCACTCTGCTGTCTCTGCTGTCTCTGCTCACTCTGCTGACTCTGCTGTCTCTGCTCACTTTGCTGTCTCTGCTCACTCTGCTGATTCTGATCACTCTGCTGTCTCTGCTCATTCTGCTGTCGCTGCTCACTCTGCTCACTCTGCTCAGTTTGCTGTCTCTGCTCAGTCTGCTGACTCTCCTGTATCAGCTCACTCTGCTGTCTCTGCTCACTCTGCTCACTCTGCTCACTTTGCTGTCTCTGCTCACTCTGCTCACTCTGCTCACTTTGCTGTCTCTGCTCACTCTGATCACTTTGCTGTCTCTGCTCACTCTGCTCTCTCTGCTGTCTCTACTCACTCTGCTGTGTCTGCTCACTGTGCTGTCTCTGCTCACTCTGCTGTGTCTGCTCACTCTGCTGTCTCTGCTCACTTTGCTCATTTTGCTGTCTCTGCTGTTTCTGCTCACTCTGCTGTGTCTGCTCACTGTGCTGTCTATGCTCACTCTGCTGTCTATACTCACTCTGCTGTCTCCGCTCACTCTGCTATTTCTGCTCAGTCTGCTGTCTCTGCTGTTTCTGCTCACTCTGCTGTTTCTCTTCACTCTGCTGTCTCTGCTCACTCTGTTGTTTCTGCTCACGCTGCTGTCTCTCCTCACTCTGCTGTGTCTGCTCACTCTACTCACTCTGCTCTGTCTGCTCACTCTGCTCACTCTGCTGTCTCTGCTCACTCTGCTGTCTCTCCTCACTCTGCTGTGTCTGCTCACTCTGCTCACTCTGCTGTCTCTGCTCACTGTGCTGACTCTGCTCACTCTGCTGTCTCTGCTGTCTCCGCTCACTCTGCTGTCTCTCCTCACTTTGCTCACTCTGCTATTTCTGCTGTCTCTGCTCACTCTGCTGTCGCTGCTGTATCTGCTGTCTCTGCTCACTCTGCTGTCTCTGCTGTCTCTGCTCACTCTGCTCACTCTGCTGTTTCTGCTCACTTTGCTGTCTCTGCTCACTCTGCTCACTCTGCTCACTTTGCTGTCTCTGCTCACTCTGCTGTCTCTGCTCCCTCTGCTGTCTCTACTCTCTCTGCTGTCTCTGCTCACTCTGCTCACTCTGCTGTCTCTGTTCACTCTGCTGACTCTGCTGTCTCTGCTGAATCTACTCACTCTGCTATCTCTGCTCACTCTGCTCACTCTGCTGTCTCTGCTGAATCTGCTGTCACTGCTGTCTCTGTTCACTCTGCTGTCTCTGTTCACTCTGCTGACTCTGCTGTCTGTGCTCACTCTGCTGTCTCTGCTCACTCTGCTGTCTCTGCTGAATCTGCTGTCACTGCTGACTCTACTCACTCTGCTGTCTCCGCTCACTCTGCTCACTCTGCTGTCTGTGCTCACTCTGCTGTCTCTGCTGAGGGGGTAGACGCTGACCCGGGCATATGCCAGGGAGGCAGGGACACCCGGGAGGCTTTAACCCAATGAACGTTCAGCTAGCACACAACCTATGGACCTCCAGGACAAGCCTGGGCTGCAGGCTCCATACTCGACACCTAAGTGCAAAATCTGCCTGATTTGGAACATTAACTAAGGTCCTTGTTAATAAAGCTGAATGTCCCACAAATCACTCATAACATTATTGGAAACCATCCACCTGCAGAAGAAAAGAGGCACCCTCAGCCATGGTGACATGTCTGAATTTAATATTACAACCAAAGGAATTTAATGAAACAAAATGACAAAGGTGTTAAAAATCACACTAACTCATAAAGACCTCATTGCGGGCCAAAAGCACCAGTGATAAACCCGTGGTGTGCCTAAGGTGCTTTATGTTTACGTTTTCGGGTTCTACATCTTGGTGCTGCCCCCTCGCTGGGAGTGACCCCTGAGACAGCCTGCTCACTGTGCTGTCCTGTTGGCCTCAATGACCTTGGCGCTCGTCCTCTGGCCTGAGGAGCCTGTGCTGGCCCTGCCTGGGAGGGAGCTGCCAGTTCCACAGCTGGCATCTCCCCAGTCGTCGCAGCCTCACCAGATACTATGGTCACTGGGAGAGGGGTGGAGGAGCTGCCCCCCTCATCCGGAGTGCCCTGAGAGGAGCCCACAGAGACGCCAGGCAGCTGCTGTGCCGATGTGAGGTCGCTTCGGGCCTCCCAGCTCACTGTGGATGGATGGGCACCGAATTGGGAAACTTGGTGCACAGACCATCTGCCACATTGGCAATGACCAGCTGAGGTCAATGCCGATGTGAGGGCTTGCTGGTCCAAACGCATCCCCAGAAAGCCCTGATTGGTCCCCTGGAGGAGCCTCTCCACGAGTGCCGCCATTCTCTCCATGGAGGATACATGGCGCTCGGCCATGAGGCTCATTGCTTCAGCGATCGTCCGCGTAGACTCCTCCATCACAGACACCAAGCCAAGCATAGCCTCATGTATCTCTCCCAGATGCTCCTGCACACCCGGCCGCATTTCCTGCACCAGCTGCGTCGCGGACGACTCCAGAGGCACATCATCAGGCACCGACTGAGCATGTACCTGGTCCCCTGCAGTTTTCTGACTGCTGGCGTCATGAGCACTCTCTGTCTCTGCCAGTTCCTCCAGTGACTGTGAAGTGCCCTCACCGCTGTGCCCTGGGACACTAGCAGATGTTCTAATTCCCACCAAGGTGCTAGTATCTGTGCTGGTGCCTGCCTGGCAGAGATGGTGTGATGCTGGTGAGACTTCAGGGCCCTCAGGGGTGAGAGGGGGCTTCTGCTGCTCCTCCTCCCGGCCCTGCTCCGCTGATGCTGAAAGGAAGAACAAGGACATTGGATCAGTTAACGTGGAGACAATGCCAATGTGCATCCCTGTCGCCCAGATCATTATGCGCTCATCCTTCCATAAGCAATGGTCAAGTCATGTTGCAAACTTCAATCACTGAACATTCAGCACTGCCATGGCTGTTGGGAGAACAATGGTGACCTCACTGCTGGGCATATATACCTGCCGTGGCACCCCAGCCTCACCGACATCGGTGGACCTGGGCGCATGGTGCCTCTCCAAATCTAGGACCTCCTGCTCGAAGCGGCTGAGAATCGTTAACTGTGCCAGCCTTCCACCAGTCCTCACCCACTCGGTGGCATTATGTGCATTCTTCTCCTGAAAAGGAGAGAAGAGCATTGATTAGTGCAACTTGTACCTGGACTCTCTTTGCGGACGGCCCAGCCCAACCAGAGTGAGACATTAAAGGGCTCTCACCCCACTGCTGCCGAACACTCACACTAAGGTGCTAGGCCTGCCCCCCACCCCCTTGGCCAAATGCTAACCTACATCACATTAGGCACCACACGATCTAACCTTCCATAGCAAGGAGGCGCAAGCACGTGGAGCACAGAGGGCAGCAGATCGATCGGTGCCAATGCCACCTTGAAGCTCCCTTCCCAGCATGTCATCACCCTGACTTTGACATGTCCTAGAGTTCCAGCACTGTGCCTTGGTGCAGCTCCTCCAGGTTGCCCTCAAAACAGTAATGTGGGTCTCAGTGTACCACATGCTGCAGGGGCAGAACCCATCTCTTCACCATCCTCTCAGGGTGACCTCGGAATGGGCAATATCTGCTGGCCCACCCAGTGAAGGACATGCCATCAATGATTCAATGCAGTCACTACACTCAGACTTTGGGCAGAGGGGGAGCACCAGGGGGATAAGCCGACCTGCTGAGTTAAGTGACCAATGCCAACATGGTACGCACCCTTCCTGAGCACAACAGGTCATTGAAGCACTTGTGACACTGGATCCAGGTGCACCGCAACACGTCGCAGGAGCTCACCACCTCCGCCACCTCCTCCCAGGCACGTTTGGTCATGTGGTGGGAGGGCCTCCTCCTCCCATCCTGCGGTACCAGGACCTCCCGCCATGCTGCCACCCCCTCAAGGAGGGCAGCAAGGCAATCATCGCGAAAACGAGGGGCCCTGTGCCCCCCTGCCCTACCCTCCTGCCTGGCCTGCTCACCAGCAGCGCTCTGGGAGCCCTTCCACTGGCCATGATTCGCAGCCTTTGAAAGGCTGCAGCAGCTTTTTAAAACAGGCCACCAGGTCAACATTGGACCCGGCTGTCATTGCAGTCCCGCCACCGCCCACCCACTCCCGCTGTCCTCGGGAGCCGCGATTCATCCTGGGCCGGCCTTAATTGGCCCGTCCGCATAAAATGGCGGCGCGGACCCAATCGCGGGCGGCTATCGGGTCCGCGCCTGCCCGTGCCCACTCCTGCTCCACCCACCCGACAGGCAGAAAATTCTGCCCTATATGTTTTAGGCTTGTCCAGCAGATCTCTCTGGAATGTTTCCATGAGAGTGGATGTGATCACCAGCTCAACAATTCTGTCTGCTAGTTCTGCTTTTGAAAAATCACAGTGCGTACCTTCTCTCTGCATCTGATGATGAAGTGGTCTATGGATTCTGTAGGCTGTTGTCAAAATGACATGGACTCTAGTCGATGAATATGGAAGCTTAACCTGATTCTGAATCGGTCTTCCAATGTAGTCCATATCTTTTGGGGATCCTTCAGCTCCTCTTCTGTTAATCCTGATGTGTTCAGCCTGTGTAGACCTTCATTCCCAATTGCTAGGTGAATTTTTATGACTTGCTTGTCTGGTCCAGACACACCTGGATCTAGAAACCATAGCTCTGTATGCTGTTTAAAAATTCTGAATTTGGATTGTAAGTCAGCTGCATCCTAATTCAAACTGGGGACTTTCTGACAATCTCCCTTTGACCTCCCTTCTTCTGTAGTACCTGGGATGAGGGTCGTTGCAGCCATTTTCACACACTTTACCGAAGCTCTGCCTATGAAGACATGTTGGGGTGGGAATGCACCATGGAGTAATGCTGTCTTTGCTTTTTATTCAATTTACTGTTCAGCAGCTCCCAAAGCCACCCATTATAATCGCAATTTTCTGTGGCCCAATTTTAATGATTTTTTTTTTTGTTGGTTGATAGCTTTGATAGCTTGCTCACTATCAATCCCACCCACACCCTGACCACTCACCTTTCCTGACTGAGCTGACCCGGTGCTGGTCCTCCTGGTCCACTCTTCCACTCATGGAACTGACCAGCTATACACTGCAATCTCACCACAAGAGGTCGGGCTGTTTACCAGCTCTTTACTTGAGCACCAGCTCAGTGCTGTGTCTCCAAAGCCTTTCTTCAAAGGTTGGGAAGTCCTCTAGGCGGCAATAGAACAGGAAACTGCCAAAGTGCACGGAACTGCGAGAGGTTCAGAAGTCCTACAGGGGGTGAAAGAACCGTGAGGTTGGCTTGGCTAGGGATGAGCCACTCGGATTTAAAAAGGCCGAGGCTAGGCCAGTAGAAGTAAAACTGGTCAGGGTAGAATCCGTGGGACAAAAACAGAAAATGCTGGAAAAACTCAGAGAAAAACAGAATTAACGTTTCGAGTCCATATGACTCCATACGGACTTGAAACGTTAACTCTGTTTTTCGCTCCACATAGCTGTTAGACCTGCTAAGTTTTTCCAGCATTTTCTGTTTTTGTTTCAGATTTCCAGCATCCACAGTGTTTTGCTAGAATCTGTGGGAGTTGTGGTAGCTAGGGAAGATCTACCTGGACTTTAAAAAGGCCAAAGCTAGGCCTGCAGAAGTAAAAAGAGTCAAAATAGAAACCAAGGAAGTTAAAAGGGCTAAAGCCAAGCTAGCAGAAGTAAAAGAAAGATGAAGGAAGGGAGTCAGTGATCTGCTTAGCAGACACCTTCATGGCAGATTTAAATAGGGGCCAGAGAAGTTCTCAAATAGACCAAGAGAGCGTGAGGGTGGTGCCCTACTCAGTTGAAGAGCCACAGGGGAGTACATCAGGAACTGAACATCTGCTTGAGTGCAATGGCATTCCAGAGGGCATGGGACAGGTTACTGGAGACCCCATCCTCTAAACAAAGGAGGAAGGGAAGTGAATATACCCTAAAGCAAACAACACTTGTTGAGATCACAGAGGGAAATAGCAGTAAAGCCCATGCAGGGTTAACCACTGGTAAGAAAAATGAAACAGACCAAGTTTTAAATCTCAACCAGCCTAGTGGTGTTGATGGAAAATTCACCAAAAGTAAAATGCTGGACAAGAGTCCTGAATTCCTACAGGAGGCAAAAATCAAATTACAACCCACTTACCTCCTAGAAATCAGATTTGAAAAAGTGCTTGGGTTTGAGATAATAAATTTGCAGGTTTTAGAGGTAGACAGCGAGGGGTTAAAACTAATCAGAGCAAATCAGGTTAGAAATTTTTAAAAATAGCATGTTAAAAGCCTCTGTGCTAAGCAGCAGCACGAAGACAAGGCCAGGGAGAGATGCAGAACCCCTACCACTACAGGTAACCAAGAGCAACATGGCTGTTATCTGCAATTTGGGAGCTAACAGCCAGGTAAGAAAACCAAAGCCTATGGACAATACTTAATCTGAAAGCTCTAATTGAGGATACAATTCAGACCTGTATCCTTCTCTGGAATTTCACAGCTGAGGATGTCAAGAACCACTTCAAAGGGATCTGTTGAAATCCCCTGGGCAATACATTTATATTTCTATAAGACTACCTATCCAGCGGAGACACAAGGTCTGCTAGAACAACGGTTATATGGAGATTTGTCTTCTAATTTTTTTGAAAAATATACCTTATTCTTAAAATATCTTGAAGAACATTCCAAAACATTTCAAAATCACAATCACAAAAGTACAATCAGATTCAACTTTTACACATGTATCACAAGGTGCATCAATACAATCAATGAATATTACAATCATTTCAATATGGTCATTACAGACAGTCAGACAGTGCAATAGTATTGGAGTTATCGACATACATCATGTTGCACTCTGAGGTGCTTCAATACAATTATAATACAATTAGTATTTACTGCAGACATTCATTTTGAGCTGCACAGCCCGAGGGGCTCTAAACAGTTCCCAGCCCCTCGGTGCACTTTGGCAGAAAGATATTAGACAGTGACCTTTCCCCATTGTGCCTTTGCGGCAGCTGCCCCAAGCTTTAGTGCGTCCCTCAGCACGTAGTCCTGGACATTGGAATGTGCCAGTCTGCAACACTCGGTCGGGGACAACTCTTTGTGCTGGAAGACCAACAAGTTTCGGGCAGACCAAAGCGCGTCTTTCACCAAATTGATGAAATTCCAGCTGCAGTTGATGTTTGTCTTGGTGTGTGTCCCTGGGAACAGCCCATAGAGCACAGAGTCCTGTGTCACAGAACTGCTCGGGATGAACCTCGACAGCAACCACTGCATCTCTCTCCAGACCTTCTTTGCAAAGGCACAATCCACAAGGAGGTGAACAACGGTCTCTTCCCCACCACAGCCACCTCGAGGGCAACATGCCGAGGGGGTGAGACTCCTGGTGTGTGGGAAGGATCTGACGAGGAGGGCCTTTCTCACCACCAGCCAAGCTACGTCTTGGTGCTTGTTGTTCTGGCGATGAGGCATTCTGCCAAATGATTTTGACAGTCTGCTCGGGGAACCATCCCACAGGATCCAACCTCTCCTTTTCCCTCAGGGCCTCTAAGGTGTTTCGTGCCGACCACTGCCTGATGGACTTGTAGTCAAAGGTGTTTCTCTGCGTAAATTTTTCCACGAGGGACAGGTGGTATTGCACGGTCCAACTGCTTGGAGCGTTCTGCGGCAGCGTGGCCAGACCCATCCTTCGCAACACCAGGGACAGGTAGAACCTCAGCACGTAGTAACACTTGGTGTTTGTGTACCAAGGGTCTACACACAGCCTGATGCAGCCGCACACAAAGGTGGCCATCACTATGAGGGCGATGTTGGGCACGTTTTTTTGCCCCCTTATCTAGAGGCTTGTACATTGCGTCCCTGCGGACACAATACATTTTCGACCTCCAGATAAAGCGAAAGATGGCTCGGGTGATCGCCATCGCACAGGAGTGTGGAATGGGCCAGACCTGCGCCATGTACAGCAACAGCGAGAGTGCCTCACACCTGATGATCAGGTTCTTACCCGCAATGAAGAGGGAGCATCGCTCCCACATGCCCAGTTTTCTTTTCACCATAGACACTCGCTCCTTCCAGTTTCTAACGCATGCCCCGGTCCCTCCGAACCATATCCCCAGCACCTTCAGGCCGTCAGCCCTGCCGGTGAAGGGGACAAAGGATCGGTCAGCCCAGTTCCCAAAGAACATGGCCACGATTTACCTTGGCTCCTGAGGCCAGTTCGAACTGGTCGCAGATGTGGATCAGTCTGCGCACCGACAGCGGATCCGAACAGAAGACGGCAACATCATCCATGTGCAGGGAGGCTTTGACCTGAGTGCCTCCACTGCCTGGGATCATCACCCCTCTTAAGCCCGGATCCTACTTGATGGACTCAGCAAAGGATTCTATGCAACACACAAACAAGGCAGGGGACAGAGGGCAGCCCTGCCTGACTCCAGATTTAATAGGAAAGCTATCTGATTCCCACCCATTGATTGAGACTGCGCTACTGATGTTAGTGTAGAGCAGTTGGATCCAATTGCGAATTCCATCCCCAAACCCCATTTTGGAGAGCACATCCACCATGTAGTTGTGCAATATTCTGTCAAAGGCCTTCTCCTGATCCAGGCTGATGATGCAGGTGTCCACACCCCTGTCCTGTACATAGGCAATTGTATCCCTGAGCAGCGCAAGGCTGTCAGAGATCTTCCTGCCGGGCACAGTGCAGGTCTGGTCAGGGTGGATCACCAATTCCAGAGCGGACTTGACCCGATTGGCGATGCCCTTGGACAGAATCTTATAGTCCACATTCAACAGTGAAATGGGTCGCCAATTTCTAATTTCCTCCCTTTCCCCCTTGTGCTTGTAGATGAGGGTGATGATGCCTTTCCTCATGGATTCTGACATGCTGCCGGCCAGAAGCATACTCTCATACACTTCTAGCAGGTCTGGACCCATCCAGTCCCACAGAGCCGAATAGAACTCCGCCGGCAAGCCGTTATTCTCGAAGGACTCAAGGGCCTTAGTCAGTTCGTCAGGAGTTAGCGGTTTGTCCAGGCTCTCCCGTGTACTGTCGTCTAAGACCTCCGTGATAGAGGACAGGAAGGATTGGGAGGCCGTGCTGTCTGTGGGCTTCACGTCATACAATCCAGCATAAAAGGATTTGCTGATCCTCAAAATGTTGGACTGCGATGACTTTACTGAGCGGTCTTCTTCCTTCAGGCTGCTGACCACAGAGCTCTCTCTGTGTACCTTTTGGAAGAAGAAACGTGAGCACATCTCATCCTGCTCCACGGAGCGGACTCTGGACCAGAAGATCTTGGGGGCCTCCGAGGCAAACAGCGAGGCTTGCTGACTCTTCACCTCTTGGAGTTCCCCCTTGACATCGACCCCCATCGACTGCAGCCAGAGCAGATTCTGCATGTTTTTCTGGAGTCGGGACATTTCCCTCTGTTCCTTTCTAGCTTTCTGTATGCCTTTAAGGGTGAAAAACCTCTTGATGTTTCCCTTGATCGCTTCCCACCAGTGTGTCAGGGACTCAAAGAGGGGTTTCACGGTTCTCCAACCTTTGTAATCCCTCTTGAGCTCCTCAATGTTCTCTGGGGTCAGCAGTTGCACGTTTAGCTTCCATGCCCCCCTGCCCACCCTCTGGTCTTCCTCTAAGCGACAGTCAGCCAGTAGGAGGCAGTGGTCAGAGAAGAATACCGGCTTGACGTCGGTGGATCTGACTGCGAACGCACGGGACACAAACAGGAAGTCTATCCTGGAACGGATGGACCCGTCTGGCCGTGACCAGGTGTATCTACACTGTGCTCCATCTGCAGAGTTGCTGAAGACGTCGTGCAGCTTGGCATCCTTTACTGTTTCCATCAGGGATCTGGACGTAGCATCCAATCTGCTGTCGGCCCTGCCAGATCGTCCAGCCGCATCGATGATGCAGTTGAAGTCACCGCCCAGAATGACCGGCCTGGAGGTCGCCAGCAGCAGTGGGAGCTGCTGAAAGATCGCCAGCCACTCGCCCTTTTGTGCCAGGGCGTACACGTTAATTAACCGGAGTGGAGCATTCTTGTACATTACGTCTGCCATGAGGAGGCGCCCGCCCACCACCTCCTTAACCTCGGAGACGGTGAAGTTGCCTCACCGCAGCAGAATACCCAGGCCGGAGGAATGAGAGTCATTTCCTCCCGATCAGATCGATGGCCCATGGGACCACCATCGTGACCATTGCCTGTAGGAGCTGAGGTGTGGTATCGCACACTCCTGCAGAAACAACAGGTCAGCTTTGACCTTGCCAAGGTAGTCCAAGGTCGCAACACATCGCGAAGTAGATTTAATGCTACCCACATTTATGGATACAATCTTTACACCCATTTTAAAGCATTTAGTCTCTTACCAAACCTGTTGTCTCTGAGAGTCCCAGACCTTTGGTCTCCTCCTGCATACCCATTGTGTTCACAAATTGCCTCACATTGGATGGGCTGAGGAAACTGTCCTGAACCTCCCCATTGGCAATGTTCTGCTCAGGTGGCATCTGGGGGTTCGTGTAGAGTTTTACTAGTTTTAATGAGAAATTAAACAGATACGCGTCTACAAATTACTACCATAATAACTATTAAACAAATCTCCAAGTTAATCACTCCTAAAATCTTCACCAACGCAACAATAACCCACAGACTTTAAACATACACCAGGCAAAGCACATTTTATCTGACGGTTCCTTTCAGTTTGTTCCCTCTGCAGACGGCTTAGATCTCACATGTCTCTGACCCACACACAAAACTCTTCTGTATATACCTCGCCTTCTCTTTGAATGTAAATTCTCATTGTATCACCAGGCCCTTTGAACTCCATCTCTTCTAACAATAAAACCCCTTTCATAGTACCAATTTTATTAGTGATATAAACATATTGCTTGGTATCTCCTAGCTAGGTGCAAGATTTCACCCCCAGTCTTTGAGTGGTTTATTCAACAAAATGCAAATGTTCCCTCTACCTTACGGTTTAACATCTCAAAACTATTATACTTCAAAGCACCCAGACTAGCTGGCTTTAATCCAATTAGGACACACACAGACACACCCACAAACACAGACCCTCCTACAAGTCCAATTTAAAATAGTTTCCAATAACATTATATACATTAATATCTCTTCATGACAGTTCCCCTGTTGAAGCAGTCGCTGACTAAAGTTGCCAAAAAGCTGCCCAAGAAGTGGAGGAAATCTCACAAGCAGAACTGTTCCACTTACGTGTACAGATTGTTGACCCAGGTCCACCCTTCCACCAGGATCTCATGCAAGGCCATGGGTGCTATGAATTCCTTCATTGTCGACATTTTTGAGTGCATCGCCTCCTAGGCCACCACCTCATTCACTACAACAGGTGCCGTACCATCTTGGCCAGAGAGACCCAGAGCACCGTCAGCCTCATGCTGCCAGGGGAACTGGCCAAACACGCCATCTCCGAAAGCACAAAAGCGGTCACCAAATAGACCAACTCCGTTTAGGTCGATCATTATAAAGGTTATAACTGTCATGGATGCCCCTGTATCCACCTCCATTTGGATGGGTTTCCTGTTGACTTCCACTGTCACATAGATTTGCTCTGTTTTACCCATATTTAAGCTGTTTAGTGAGTAAATATCTGACTCTGTTTCTTCTGGTTGCTCTATTATATGGATTTCATGATTTCTACCTTTTTGCTCAAAGTTTTGTCTTAATCTGTCTTTACAATATTGAATAATGTGCCCATTACGATGGCAGTAAAAACACTTGATTCTTTTAAATTGTCATTCGCTTACAAGTTGTCTCATTCCATTTCTGCCGTTACTATTGTGGCTTTTCTCTATTAAACCATTGCTTTTTGCTGCTCTGTTGATGGTGGCTGTTTCCCTCCTTTCCGCGGAGCCCAGTGTTTCTGCGCCATTTCTAACCGGTGCTTCCCTCCTGATGTGAAGGGCGGTGCCATTTTGTGCTCCCTTGATTGTTTCTGAATCCCTGACTGCGATTTCCATTGCGAGCACCAGCTCCAGCGCCTTGCTGAAGTCTAAATATGTTTCTGACAGCAACCTTTTTTGAACAGCGTATACATTAATCCCACATACTAATCGGTCTCTTAACATGTCGTTAATTGACATCCCGAACTCACAGTCCTCTGTCAGTTGTTTTAAGGCTGCTGCATAGCAAGTGACTGTCTCTCCAGGGACAACGCCTCAAATTAAATTTAAAATGCTGCGTTAATACCGAGCGTTTTGGCTGAAAGTGTCTTTTCACAAGATTTACCAACTCATCAAAGCTCTTGGAAAGTGGGGCATCGGGTGCCGTTAGACTACGAATTAGGCCGCATATTTTACTGCCACATGTTGATAAGAGGATCGCTTGTCTCTTCTCCTCCCCTGACACGTCGTTGGCCAAAAAGGAGAACGTGAGGCATTCAAAATAATGTGACCAGTCATCGGTGGTCTGATCAAATGGTTCAATACGGCCAAACTGTGGCATACCGGAGAGAGATAACTTCAACGACTATGATGAAGGCTGTACTTACAATCACCTTGTAAGGTATGGCTGATTTACTTCTGTTCAATTGCCCTGGTTTCCTTTGGTGTCGTCAACTGATCGTGTTTTGCCTCGTCGCCAGTTATTATGGGCAGGATTTCCCGGTCGGTGAGCAGGGGAGGGGAGGGGGTGGGGCCCGCTCGCCAACGGGTAAAATGACAAGCGGTGACATCAGGCGGAACTCCCAACGTCACCCCGCCCCATTTAAATTTTCAGGTAGGCGGGGGCTCAGCAAAATCAGCTGTGCGCCCGCCGAGCTGTCAATGGCCAATTGAGGCTATTGACAGAGTCATTGAAGTAATTAATGGACCTGCTCATCCAACCTTAAGGTTGGTGGGCAGGCCAGGAGCCCTGGTGGGCATTAGAAAAAGCATGAAACCTCATCCACGGGCGGTATGAGGTTTCATGTAGGTTTTAAAAAATTTAATTAAAGTTTTTAAAAAAGATATGGACATGTCCCAACTCATGTGACAGTGTCACAAGAGGGGACATGTCAGGGAATTTTTTTTCTCTATTTCTTATATTTTTTACAGTAGAGCCGACCTCCCTGAGTCAGCACTTTGCCTCAGGGAGATGAGTGCGCTCTTTCGTGTGCATGCGTGAAAGAGCGCACTCTTGGGTTTAGGGATTCCCCCCGACTCCTCACAGCGCTTCCATACAGGCGTCGCGCTGGGCGGGCCTTAACATAAAATGGCGGCGCACCCCGATTGGGGGCACTGATTGGAGGCGCACCTCCGCGCACCCGCACCTCAACTTCCCCCCCAACAGGGGGAAAATCCTGCCCTATGTTCCTTCTGTTGGGTTGCTTTGCCCAGTGAACACAGTTGCACACCTATCCACTGGTGAGTGAGCTGGTAAACAATATACTGCAGAGGCAGAGGCCAATGTAAGGTGAAACACATGCTATAAGGCCTTACATAAGCTTAGCATGCTATAAGGCCTTCTGAAGTTGGTGTGCACTCTGCCAACACAAAGTGTGTCAGAGGCCACATGTAACAGAGCGCTAACACATGTGTGCTCCTCAAACTAGACCCTATTCTAAACTACTGATTAGCATTGCAGCCCACACTACACAGCCATTGGGTAATACAGTCACGTGGTCAATCTGCACTCATTCTCTTACAGGTGTATTGCGCCTCAGGTTACCACAATTCTCCTTGATCATTCCAGCCACCCCTCCTACTTTCTTTCCTATTCTACCTTTCCTGAACACCTTGTATGCAGCAGCAGCCTGGAAGGCAGCAGGTGCATCAAAGTTCAAAGTTGTGATCATCTTCAGTCACAGGCTGTCGCATCACTGAAGTTCAGATAAGAGACTTCCCTCTCCCCATGGACCCTCTGTAGATGTGGCCTCTTACACACTTTGTGTTGACAGAGTGCACGCCATTTTCAAGCTTCAGAAGGCCTTATAGCATGCTAAGACACATGCGTCTAATAAGTCTAATTTCTACCCCATTTTTTTTGCTCAAAACATCTAGTCAGGATTATTGCGCCATTTTTTGACTTTCTGCTGCTTTTATTTCCTTTATCTTGTGGGCCTGACATACAGCCTTTCCTTTCCCCTGTCTATTCTATTCAATCCTTCCAGAAAATTCTATATTCTGCATTGTATTTTTTTGTTTTTGTTATTCCAATCACATCACGCCTCCCTACCGCAACAACAGACCCTGGTTCAGGTCCTCCTCAGATATTTTAACAAAAGAATATTGTCTTCTCTTCAATTAAATGAAACAAGCAATATGAATGTTGTCACAGAGTTCTCCCTATGCTGCCTACAGGCCTTATTACATCTCATGTCAATTTAGATTCGACTGTCATAAGCACAGAAAATATAAGAAACATCAATGAGAAGAACAGGTAATGCATCAAACCTCAGCCCTCCGCTCAGAATCATCTTGTAGCCTGAAATACAATTGTCTTGAGATGTTGTATTTATCAAATCACATACAGAAGTTAGCAGAACCTGGCATAGATCGTGCCAGTGAATTGGCCATGCGTGTACATCAGTACAAATCTACAATGTAATATTACTTGTGTAGGAACATAAAGAACACAGCTCATTTTCCACTAAAAACATTAAAATTATATATTCACAAAATTATACTGCCAATTGCTGTTACAATGCTTTATCTATGGCTTCCTGATCACCACTCCAGATCACCAGGAATGCAAGGTTGACCCAAGCTTCTTTTCTCTACTACAAGCCATCCTCTTAAACCCCTTTCCCCTGTCTCTTCCATCCTCAGCTCCAGAAACATGTAAAGAGCTCATAGACTTCTTTGTCATTAAGGTTGAGACTACCTGATCAGCTGCCTCCATTTCTCTAGTCCAACGGGCAACTTTCCTCTAAAGTCCCTCCCTATCCTAGCCCCGAACTTGCATCATTCTCTGATTTCTTTCCAATCTCCCTTCATGAGCTCTCCAAATTCATCCTATCCATGGGAAGAATTTTGAGTTCGGCGGGCGGGCGCAATCGGCGGGTCCAGGATTGGCGGGGAAACGGGCCGCTGCCCACGATTGGCCTCCGACCGCGATTTCATGCCAGCGGGCCAATTAAGGCCTGCCCAGCGTGAAACGCAGCTCCCCACTGGCCGGGAAGGGCCGAGAGGGGACGGGGGCCTGATGGCCGCTGGGTCCAATGGCAACCTGGTGGCCGGTTTAAAAACAGCATAGGCAGCCCCCGAAAAGCTGCCATAGAAGAACATTTGTTCCGTGTTAGCAAGCTCAAGAGTTTCAGATTGTGCAACCATTCTAGTCTAGTCTCTTCATTGATGGGAGCCTCGAACCTGTAGTCCCCATTGATCATTGAAAGGTGATGGCATCATGATGTAGTTCTCCATTGTCTCACCAGGGTGCCTAGCAAGCACAGTGACAGTGCGAAGGCTTTAACTAATAACATGTCCTTCTTCTCCCTTAGATTCGCCAGCACGCACTCACCCTGTGCGCCCCAAAGAGCCACCCCTGACGCCGGAGAACCACCGGGCTTCATTTGCACCTGCCTCACACTCCCTCTCTGAACCAGGGATTGAAAGCATAATGACATTGCCATTACTGGTGTTGATGTCCACACCAGCAGACATATAAACCAAACATAAATGAACAGGGAATCATGCAGATACCAACACCTCAGTGGGCATTAGATTGGCAGCAAGAATGTCAGTGCACATTGGTGAGGGCACTTCACTCTCGCTTAAGGTGCAGGCTGAGGCAGAGAGTGCCCAGGGCGCCGGCATTTGGGGAGCTGCTGGGGACCAGGATGATGCTCAGTAGGAGGCTGATGATGAGCCTCCGGAGTCGTCCATAAGGCAGCAGATGCTGGATGTCCAGCGGGATGTGTGGGCGGATCTGGTGGAGACCCATGAGGGTCTGCGTGCCATGGTCTCTGTTATGGAGGGGTCCACACAGAGCATTGACCCTCATGGCCAAGCGCACTGCCTCCTCCATTGAGACAGTGGTGGTTCTTATGGAGAGGCAGCTCCAGGGACAGAATCAGGGGTTCCTGGAGTTGTGCTCAGACCTGCAAGCCCTTAGACAGGCAATGACCTCAGGTGGTTAGTGTCAGTGTGGGAGATGGATTAGACACCCAATATCCCAGCTAGGTGCCCTTCCATCAATGGTCAGCAGGGAGGTCCAGAGTGACCACACGTTGGCGCATGAACTGCTTGTCATCTCCGCGGGCTCATCTCAGGGTGCTCTGGATGACAGTAGCAGCTCCTCCACCCCTCTCCCAGTGACCATGGCATCTGATGAGGCTACGACTACTGAGGAGATGCCAGCCATGGCACTGGCCACTCCCTCCCAGGCGGGACCAGCACAGGCTCACTGGCCAGAGAACAACCGCCAAGTTCATCAAGGCCAACAAGACAGCGGAGTCAGCAGGCTGGTGCTAGTGCTGGTGTCAGAGACGGGGGAGCACTTGGAACGTATGTTTAAGGCACCATGAGCACAAGAGGGACAGTTCACGGGCGATTTCCTGTTCATTTATGTTTGGTTTATATGTCTGCTGGTGTGAACGTCAACACCAGTAATGGTAACGTTATTATTCATTCAATGTGACAATAACATTAAATTTGCTTTGGTTCTGATGGCCTGAGTATGCTGCACCATTTTTCTTTCTGGTGCAGAGGGTGCCAGCATATAATGCTGGATGTGAGCAGCTGGATATTTTATTGCACAGGCATTGAGTGGACTTTGGTTGCAAATGAAAGGATCATTTCAGACATCTGGGATGGAGGCGGCAGCCCTGGCATGAGGTGGGAGCAGATCTTTTGTAGCCTAGCTGAAGGAGCATTGGATCAAAGCATCCCTGGTGTTCCTGCCTCCCTGGAGGTTACAGGGGTCTACCTCCATGCTCTCAGCATTCTTCTCACCATGCTCCTCTTCTGACTCACTACTGGATTCATCATCTGTGGCCTGCGCAGCTGCTTCAAGATCCTCTTCCTCCAATGGGTCCCCCGTTGCCAGTGCCAGATTGTGGAGAGTGCAGCATGCAACCACAATCAGTGACACCCACTCTGGGGGGTATTGTAGTGCTCCCCCTGAACAGCCCAGGCATCAGAAGCGCATCTTGAGAAGACCTATGGTCCTCTCAACCGCCGCCCTTGTGGAGGCATGGCTCCTATTGTAACGCTGCTCTGCCTTTGTTCTTGGGTGGAGGAGAGGCATCATGAGCCACCTTTTCAATGGATAGCCCTTGTCAGCCGAGCAGCCATCCATCCAGTCTGACAATCATCCCAGTTGATTGGGAGACTTCACACAGATCCCCCACTGACCCCTGGAAAGAGCCGGAGGCATAGAAGTTGAGGGCTGCTGTGACATTCAGAGCCACTGGCATGGGGTGTCCACACGCACAGTTGGAGCTGATCTCAGGCCTAATAATCTGACAAATGGAGTTAACGGTCTCCCTGGAGAAGCGCAGCCTCCTTCAGCACCTCAGTCACACTGAGGTAGCTGCCGCGCCACCTGTAAACCCTGGCAGCAGGATAGTGGCGTCTTCTGCAACCCCTTCTGCCTTGCACTACCTGCTGGCCCTGCGCCCCTTGTGCCTGCGCCTCTCCTCCCACAGGTCCCTCCCCTGGAAGCTGCATTGGGACACCTGGCCTCCTCTCCCTTCTGCCTATCTCTTCCTCCTCAGAGGAGGTGCCTCCAGCGGAGACCACAATCCCCATTACTGGAGCAAGGGAAGGCTGTCTGATACCTGGAAGGATCCACACGTTCAAAGTCCTCTGGGGGCCTTGGAAACACCATTAAGTCCTGAAATGAAGACTGAAAATGTTAAGAATGGAGCCCTGAACAGAGATGAAGCTGGCAAGTACCAGTAAGCAACAGGCAGCAAACTATCCCCAAAACTCCTCACTACTCACACTGGCAATGCTGCTTACCCCTTTTATCCCGCCCTCGGATGAGGTTTTCCAAATTGTTAGCTGCCCGCCTGCCCGTTTTGCCTGCGCGATGAGCGCAAAATTGCATGGGCAGCGTAAAATCTTAATTGCCTTTTCAATGGCCTTGACTGGCCTCATAATTGACGATGGTTGCGACTCCAACTCCTGCGCATGCCCGCCGACTGAAATATCACACAAGTGCGCGATGATGTCGGGACGCTGGCGTCTTCATGCGCTATTTTACACTCGAGCAGGTCAAGCGTGTGCCCACCTGCTCAGCGAAAAATTCTGCCCCGTGAGACCCACCTCTTACTCCCTAAACCTGATTCCTGCTGACCACCAAACTTCCTTGTCCCCACACTAGTCCATATTAACTCATATTGGTATAGTGGTAATGTTACTATAAATTCAGAGGCCCAGGCTAATGCTCTGGTGATACAGGTTCAGATCCCACCATGGTATCTGGCAGAATTTAAATTCAATTAATAAATCTGGAATATGAAGCTAGTCTCAGTAATAGTGACCATGAAACTTTCATTAATTGTTGTAAAAACCTATATTGTTCATTAATGTCCATAAGAGAAGGAAATCTGCCATCTTTACCAGTCTGGCCTACATGTGATTCCAGACCACAGCAATGTGGTTGACTATTAACTGCCCTCTGAAATGGTCTAGCAAGCCACTCAATTCAAGGGCAAATAGAGATGGGAAACAAATCCTGGCTTTGCTAGTGACACCCACATCCCATGGAAGAGTAAAGAAAAAATTGTATTGTTAATGGTCCTCTCTCCCTCCAGATGCTGTCTCATCTCCTTTAAATCCACTTTCATTGCTTCTCCCTTCAAAAGCCAACTCTTGGCCCTAACATCGCTGCAAACTGCCACCCGATCTCTGACCTCCATTTCCTCCCTAAAATCCTTAAACATCTTGTTGCCTCTAAACTTCACACTCACCTTTCGCGGAACTCCAGGTGTGAGTCTCTCCAATCAGGATTCTGCCCCTGCCACAGTATTGAAACAGCTCTTATCAAATTCACAACTGATAATCTCGTGACTATGACAAAAGTAAACTTCCCCTCTCCATCCTTCTCGAGCTGTTTGCAGCCTTTGACAAGGTTGACCAGGCCGTCCTCCTCCAAAATCTCTCCACCACCGTCCAGCTGGCTGGGAGCATTCTCATCTGGTTCGAATCGTATACATCTAATCGCAGCCAGAGAATTACATAAATGACTTCTCTTCCTGCTCCTGCACTGTTACCGCTGGTGTCCACCAAGGATCTATCCTTAGCTTCTAATATTTCTCATCTATATACTGCCCCTCAGGGACATCATCAGAAAACACAGAGTTAGTTCCCACCTGTACAGTTGATGACATCCAGTTCCATCTCACCACCACCTCTCTCAACTCATCCATTGTCTCCAAATTATCAGACTGCTTGTCCAGCCGCCAGTACTGGATATGCTGAAAAGTCCTCTAATTAAATATTGGGAAGACCAAAGTCTTCGGTCCCCACTGCAAATTCCATTACCTTGTCACCAACTCTATTCTTTTTCCTGGCAACTGCCTGAAGCTGAGCCAAACTGTTTACAAACTTAGTATCATATTTGGCTCTGAGAGGAACTTCCAACTATACATCCATGCCATCACTAAGACTGCCATTTTCGTCCGTTATGCCACCCAAGTTCACCCCTGTCTCAACTCATTTGCTGCTGAAATCCTCATTTGATGCCTCGAGACTTGATTTTAAAATTCCATCTTTGCTTTCAAATCATTCTATGGCCATGGCCTAACCTATCTCTGTGATCTCCTCCAGCTCCACAACCCTCCGAGATGTCTGCACTTCTCCAAGCCTGGCCTCCTGATCACCCTCAATTTTAATTGCTCCACCACTGATGGCCGTGCCTTCAATTCCCTAGGCCCCAAAGCTCTGCAATTCCCACTAAACCTCTATGACTCTCCGCCTCTCTTTCCTCCTTTAAAACGTTGCTTAAAACCTGCCTCTTTGACCAAATTTTTGGTCAGTTGTCACCACATATCTATGTGGCTCAGTGTCAAATTTGACTTTACAATTCTCCTGTGAGGTGCTTGGGATATTTCATTATGTTAGAAGCACAATTAAAATACAAGTCATCTTTGTTTCTATGTAAAAATGCACAAAGTTTGATTGCAACATTTTGATTTATATTTTTATGTATAAATATTTATACTATTGTGTTAGTTTGCCATCATTTTCCCAAATCTACTGCATGAAGTAACTGAAACAGCCTCCACATTATTCAACAAAAACTCATGCAAATAAAACGGTGCCCATTCTGGGGTTTATTCTTCTTTGGGCATCAGAGCCCGTGGACAAGCTATTGCATTAAGGTGTGTTTTTGTTGGTTTGCATTTCTAAAGTGGAACTAATTTGATCCAAGCTCCTAAAATTAATTTTCAGAACAAATCAGATTTAATGCACATTAACACACGATCCCATTTTTTTCCATATTAAGATGTTTTCAAACTTACTTTAGATTTATCCATTAGGTGTGTTAACTTTGTACAATTAGAATTGATGTTAAGACACTAGATGGAGCAGGTCAATTTAAGGGGTGAGCTTAAAGAAGTGCTCTTTGGTGAACTCTGCAACATGAGTGTTACATCAAGCATCTCAATAAAATATAATTTAGGGGAGGAGGGGGCTGGACAGCAGAAGACCACAGCCAGGAATATTTGAAGGTCAATTTATAAGACTTGCAACTACCTACACAGCATGAGCACTGTTGACAAGTCACCTAATGGATCTCAGTGAGGAACAATGTATAAGGAGGCTGACACCTTAATCTGCACATGAACTGAAGCCTGTACCTGGAATCAGACATAGAGCAAGGGAGTGACTTGCCAACAGCATGCTGTGGTAATGAGAGTAATCACTGAACTCAGCTGGGCACTTCCGGACATTAGTGCTGATCCCACTTGGATCAGCACATATGTTGTTCACCATTGCATCATAACTACCTCTTCTTCCGAGCATGAGGATCCATTGAATATAGCTCAAGCAGGAGAGGTGGAACCAATTTCTCCAGTGGTGCAACATTTCCAGAGTACAAGGTGCCACTTATTACACCTGCCCCCTTTCATCAAGAATGATCATTACTGCTCTCTTTGTTATTACTGGCAAAACACTTTACAAATCAATGTTTCTTTTCCAGTGACCCCATGACTCAAAAAGGTTCAGAACTATCCAAGAGACAGAATGCAAGGATGGTTCCTAGGAAACAAAAGTTACTGATTCCAAATACAACTTGATTGAACATCCATAGAAAGGTATGTTGTTGTGTGCCATCCATTGAGCAGTTATGATACGAGAGACGGAAGGCATTTTCCAATGGGTTGTTCTGGTGGTGTTTTGCAGTGTGAGTCACTACATGTTGGCAGAGTTACAATAAAATGTTGCAGGTTGTACAATATTACCAATGATTGTGCTTAACAAAGAAGAACTAGAGCAAGACCAGTACTCAATTAATCAATATATTAATTATAGATGGAAGTAGACACTTCACCAGATAAATTGGAAAATGCAAAGTGTTAATTATTTCTAATCAGAAAAGTGCTTTTCTATATGTGAAAAGAGTATGAATAATAAAAAAATGTCATGGTCAACTAAATCATGTTTTTCAAAATGCTGGCTTTATTACATGAGTCACATTTACATTGATTTTTAAGTTAATAGATTGCTTACAGCATGCACATTTCAAAGAGTCTTTTGTATCATAAGAGAAGTATATTACTGCTTTACCTTGAAAATACTAGTTCTGGAAACCATCAATGTAACACTCACTTTGGCACATAATTATCCCTTTGAAAATTTATGGTCTCAACATTAGGTTTATCAATAGCTATCTGGTGAAAGGAAGATCAAGGGCTGGATTGTTGCTCTTGATGTGGGTAGCATGAGTCAGGAAGTTTTCCGGCTCGCTGCAACCACTTTGGGAGAAATTGCCCTGTTAGATCCGGTTTTTGATTCTGTGGGGTAGTTTCAGGGTGGAATTGGGCCTGGTTTGCCCGGACACAGATCAGAGTTGGCCATAGGGGCTGCTGTGTGCTGAGGCGGGCTGTTTAAAAGGCCTGCCTCGGTTCTCCACTAGACCTCACCCCTCAAATCCTATCACCACCATCAGTTTCCATGCCACCTCCATGCCCCCATACTAGCTCATGCCAACCCATGCTCCCCATGGCCCCTTAAAGCTCGCATGCCAACTCAGTGTCATCTAATGCCAATGCATGCTCCGCACCACCACGCTTCACCCTTACACTCTCCATGCCAACTCACCTCAGGAGTCACGTTGAGATGGAGTAAAATAAAGGATGTAACTATCTGTTACAGCCTTCACTATAGTAAAAAGAAATGCTTCCATTCATGAAATCCCATTCAAAAACTTTTAAAACCTCTCAAGTACTTAATTCCTTAAGGAAAAAAAATGTATTCATAACCCTACATCAAAGATAGATAATCCTTTAATAACCTTTTTGAGCTATCAATACAACTGTGAACATAGGAACAATTGCTCAGGTATTGCAGGTTGTGGAAAGCAATCAAAGTAGTAATTGATATATTGATAGCCCTTGGGATAATGTCAGCAAATAATTATTGTAACAACTGAGAACAGAGTTTCTTAAATTCTCACTGAAACAGGCAGTCCATTACTTTAATTTTTAGAGGGCTTGAAATTTCAGTAACCACAGCTTGAGATTTTTTATCTCTCATTGACACAGGCAGGCTTTTTTATAATTTTTTAAAGGGCTGGGGATTTAGATAACTTCACAGCTTAACAGTTCTACACACTTTATCCAACCTTTCTGAACATTTACATCTACTGTAAAAAATTGTGACTTCAACACTATAGGTTAAGGACCTTGCCACAGTGAAAATGGGGTCTGTTTGAACTCAGCACTGAGATCAAATGGCTCTGTTGAATTTAGGTTTCTGTCGTGTATGAGTCATGCTCCACTCCCTTTCCCCTGCTGGTGAAAATAGCATCTGTCGGAAATGGGGGCATGGCTTCCAAATTCAGGTCCCACCTGCCATTTTTAAAGATCCACGGAGTCCCCATGATCTACCAAAATCTGGCCCTAAGTGTTTTGTGTTTCTTTTTTAATAAAGAACCTCTTAAAGCCTATTGTCATTTGTCAGGAGTTATTCTCCTTCATGGACCTTCAAGATGCAATGTTCTGCAGTTCATCCTGGAACTTTTTTGCTATTACATTAGAATTAAACTGCATAGGAAAATCCTACAGAGTTATACAGTTTAATGGCCTTTGAAGACAATGGTGTCAATGACTCAGGAAAACATAGGAACTATGGCAAGGAATATCAATTAGCCATTACATTATATTAAACATTATCTGGGCCCTGAGTACTTGCTAAGGAGCCAGTAATGTAAACTAAAAGTATGCCTAGAGTCAATGAAATTACAAAACAGAAGCCCAATATACCAGTGTTAGTTCTTCAACTCAAGCTATATACTTAATTTCTTACCTTGTCCCGCATATCCACTTTCAAATACTTGGCCAATTTCCTTTGAAATGATGTTAACTCTGCCTAAATATCTACTGGTGTTAAGCATTCCATATTTCAATCCAATTAATTTCATGATTAGATCAACTTGGTCAGATTTCCATACAAAATGTCTTCTTTCATTTTAAAAGAATCATTAGTGATAAATTTTTTAAAATCATTTATAATAATGAGAAATTCTCTGTTTGCCATATCATGTTATGATCTCCCCTCATCACTTCTGTAAGTGCAAACCATGGTGAGAGGAAATTATTTTTCTTACAAGCAAATCATGTGTCAGATTTTAACTTCTATATTACCTGACTAATTAACAGGTCCTGAAGTCTAATTTTGGGGACTTTAATAGTATATTAAGAAATACAGGATTTAGCCCATGCCTTGTCATATGTCGGCATGTTATTCATATTAAGAATGCAGGTGCTGCATGTTTGCATTCTTACATGAGGTCAGCCAATGAATTTTACCATGAATACCCTGCATTTGATCCTTGGTATCTTAAGTTCAAACTATATCCGTTACACCAGGATAACCATAACAATAGACCGAATCCACCATGGAGTGGCAATTGCCGTCAGCTTGCCTCTCCACCCCTATTTTTATACAGAGCGCTGGAACTCCATATTTCTCACACAGACTTCTGAGCTGGACCCCTTCAGAAATGCAGAGCAAACCTGTTCTCAGAATCGTTCTTTGTAGGGCAGGATCATTGGGGGAAGCCAAAGCACACCCCTTTTTTTACAGCACCAGTCACCGGATGTTGGTAAGTCTTCATTCGCTAAAAGCTTTGGGACATTTACATAGCTTTTCATCATATTACTGAATGAGTCTGTGAGATAAATGGGTAGAGTGGCAGAGTGGTGGGTGGCAGGGTGGTAGGGTGGTTGGTGGCAGAGTGGTGGGTGGCAGAGTGGTCGGTGGCAGGGTGGTAGGTGGCAGGGTGGTAGGATGGCAGGGTGGTAGGTGGTAGGGAGACAGGGTGGTAGGGTGGCAGGGTGCATTGAGTGGCAGGGTGCTTTGGTGGATAGGGTGATTAGGGTGGCATGGCGAGTAAGGTGGTGAGGTCAGGTCAGGGGGGAGTCGGAGGGTTGGGGGAGTCAGAAGCTTGGGAGGTTTAGAAGGTTAAGGGGGTCAGAGGGTCGGGGGGTCAAAGGGTCGAAGGGTCAGAGGATCAGGAAGGAGTCGGAGGGTTCGAGGGAAGCCAAAGGATGGGGGATGGCCAGAAGGTCCGGGGAGGAAGTCAAGGGGCTCAGTTGTATAGTTACCCAGGAGTTACATATGATTTTTTCCTGTCTAACATTTCCTAAGTAGCTATGGGAAGGCAATGGTGTAGTAGTATTGTTGCTGGTCTAGTAATCCAGAGACCCAGGGTAATGCTCTGGAGATGTGGGTTTGAATCCCACCATGGCAAATGGTGCAATTTGAATTCAATAAAAATCTAGAATTAAAAGTCTGTTGATGACCATGAAACCATTGTTGATTGTTGTAAAAACCCATCTGGTTCAATAATGCCCTTTAGGGAAGGAAATCTACTGTCCTTACTTGGTCTGGCCTACATATGACACCAGACCCAAAGCAATGTGGCTGACTCCTAAATGCCCTCTGAAATGGCCTAGCAAGTCACTCAGTTGTAACAAGTCACTACAAAGTCACAAAAAAAAGGAATGAAACCGGACTGGCCAACCTGGTACTGACCACGAGAAACGAGCAATCTCAGCCCTGGCGATCCTGCAAAGACTTCTTTACTAACAGCTGGGAGTCTAGTGCCAAAATTGGGAGAGCTGTCTCACAGGCTAGTCAAGCAACAGCCTGACATAGTCATCCTCACGGAATCATACCTTACAGACAATGTCCCAGACACCACCATCACAATTTGGGTATGTCTCATTCCCACCGGCAGGACAGACCCAGCAGAGCCACAGTGGTATACAGTCGGAAGGAAGTTGCCCTGTGAGTCCACAACATCGACTTCGGACCCCATGAAGTCTCATGGCATCAGGCCAAACATGGGCAAGGAAGCCTCCTGCTGATCACCATGTACCACCCTCCCTTGGCTGATGAATCAGTGTTCCTCCATATTGAACACCACTTGGAGGAAGCACTAAAGGTGGCAAGGGCGCAGAATGTACTCTGGGTGGGGGACTTCATTGTCCATCACCAAGAGTGCCAAAATTGGGAAAGCTGTCTCACAGACCAGTAAAGCAACAGCCTGACATAGTCATCCTCACAGAATCATACTTTACAGATAAAGTCCCGGACTCCACTATCCTATGAGCAGGACAGACCCAGCAGAGGTGGCGGCACAGTGGTGTATGGCCAGGAGGGAATTACCCTGGGAGTCCTCAACATTGACTCCAGGCCCCATGAAGCCTCATGGCATCAGGTCAAACATGGGCAAGGAAACCTCCAGCTGATTACCACGTAGTGCCCCCCACTTACCCCCCAGATGAATCAGTGGTCCTCACGTTGAACACATTTGGAGGAAGCACTGAGGGTGGCAAGGGCGCAGAATGCACTCTGGATGGGGGAGTTCAATGTCCATTACCAAAAGTGGCTCGGTAGCAGCACTACTGACCGAGCTGGCCGAGTCCTAAATGACATAGCTGCTAGACTAGGTTTGTGTCAGGTGGTGAGGGAACCAACAAGAGGGAAAAACACACTTAACCTCATCCTCATCAACCTGCCTGCCACAGATGCCTCTGTCCATGACAGTATCGGTAGGAGTGACTACCGCACAGTCATTGTGGGGATGAAGTCCCACCTTCACATTGAAGATACCCTCCATCGTGTTGTGTGGCACTAACACAAATGGAATAGATTTCGAACAGATCTAGCAACTCAAGACTGGGCACCCATGAGGCGCTGTGGGCCATCAGCAGCAGCAGAATTGTACTCGAACACAATCAGTAACCTCATGGCCCAGCATATCCCCCACTCTACCATTACCATCAAGCCAGGGGATCAACCCTGGTTCACTGAAGAGTGCAGGAGGGCATGCCAGGGGTAGCACTAGGCATACCTAAAAATGAGTTCTCAACCTGGTGAAGCTATAACACAGGATTACTTGTGTGCCAAACAGCATAAGCAACAAGTGGTGGTGGACAATTAAACAACTCACTGGAGGAGAAGGCTTCACAAATACCCCCATCCTCAATGATGGAGGAGCCCAGCACATCAGACAAAAGATAAGGCTGAAGCATTTGTTACAACCTTCAGCCAGAAGTGCTGAGCACATTATCCATCTCGGCCTCCTCCAAAGGTCCCCAGCATCACAGATGCCAGTCTTCAGCCAATTCCAATTCACTCCACGTGATAACAAGAAATGGCTGAAGGCACTGGATACTGCAAAGGCTATGGGCCCTGACAATATTCCAGCAATAGCACTGAAAACTTGTGCTCCAGAATTTGCTGCAACCCTAGCCAAGCTGTTCAGGTACAGCTACAACACTGGTATCTACCCAGCTATGTGGAAAATTGCCCAGGTATGCCCTGTACACAAAAAGCAGGGCAAATCCAACCCAGCCAATTACCGCCCCATCAGCCTACTCTCAATCATCAGTAAAGTAATGGAAGGGGTCATCAATAGTGCTATCAGGAGCCATTTGCTTAGCAATAATCTGCTCACTGATGCCCAGTTTGGGTTCCGCCAGAGCCACTCAGCTCCTGACCTCAGTACAGCCTTGGTTCAAACATGGACAAAAGAGCTGAACTCCCGAGGTGAGGTGAGAGTGACTGCCCTTGACATCGAGATCGCATTTGATAGAGTGTGGCATCAAGGAGCCCTAGCAAAACTGGGGTCAATGGGAATCAGGGGGAAAACTCTCCACTGGTTGGACTCATACCTAGCACAAAGTAAGATGGTTGTGGTTGTTGGAGGTCAGTCACCTCAGCTCCAGGACATCACTGCAGGAGTTCCTCAGAGTAGTGTCCTTGGTCCAACCATCTTCAGTTGCTTCATCAATGACCTTCCTTCCATCATAAGGTCAGAAGTGGGGATGTTCGCTGATGATTGCACAATGTTCAGCACCATTCATGACTCCTCAGATACTGAAGCAGTCTATGTCCAAATGCAGGAAGACCTGGACAATATCCATGTTTGGGCTGACAAGTGGCAAGTAACATTCACGTCACACAAGTGTCAGGCAATGACCATCTCCAACAAGACAGAACCCAACCATCGTCCCTTGATGTTCAATGGCATTACCATCACTGAATCCCCCACTGTCAACATCCTGGGGCTTATCATTGACCAGAAACTGAACTGGACTAGCCATATAAATACTGTGGCTACAAGAGCAGGTCAGAGCCGAGGAATCGTGCGATGAGTAACCCACCTCCCAAAGCCTGTCCACCATCTACAAGGCACAAATCAGGAATGTGATGGAATACTCCCCATTTGCCTGGATGCATGCAGCTCCAACAACGCTCAAGAAGCTTGACACCGTCCAGAACAAAGAAGCCCGCTTGATTGACACCACATCCATTCACAAACCATTCACCACAAACATTCACTCCCTCCAACACTGACGCACAGTAGCAGCAGTGTGCACCATCTACAAGGTGCACTGCAGGAATTCACCAAGGCTCCTTCGACAACACCTTCCAAACCCATGGCCACTACCATCTAGAAGAACAAGGGCAACAGGGAGATGGGAACACCACCACTTGAAAGCTCCCCTCCAAGTCACACACAACCCTGACTTGGAAATATATCACCATTTCTTCACTGTCGCTGGGTCAAAATCCTGGAACACCCTCCCTAACAGCACAGTGGGTGTACCTACACAACATGTACTGCAGTGGTTCGAGAAGACAGCTCACCACCACCTTCTCAAGGGCAATTAGGGATGGGCAATAAATGCTGGCCCAGCCAGCAAAGCCCACATCTCGTGAATAAATAAAAAAAAATTAAATTCTGGTAAGTGAGTCAGAAGCCTCCAAAATCTCTGACTCTAACTTAGGGTTGGACACTTTTTCAGAGGGTTCTGGATGCATAGGAATTTCCCATCGCAAGTTGAAAGTTCTTGGGCAATTCTTGCAAAGCCCTTGCATTAGGACCTCTAAGGGATCCCCCAACGCTTCTTCTAGGGTACATCTGAGGTATGACCATCCAGAGACTGGAAGATCTGGGCCATTCTACACTTATATATCACCTGTAAACTAGTAAAACATCACAGTGCTCTTTACAGGAGCATTACCAAACAAATTTTGACATTGGGCCACATAAGGAGACACTAGGACAGGTGACCAAAAGCTTGGTAAAAGATAAAAGCAAAATACTGTGGATGCTGGAAATCTGAAACAAAAACAAAAATAGCTGGAAAAACTCAGCAGGTCTGACAGCATCTGCAGAGAGGAATACAGTTAACGTTTCAAGTCCGTATGACTCAGAACTTCTGATGAAGAGTCATACGGACTCGAAACGTTTACTGTATTCCTCTCCGCAGATGCTATCAGACCTGCGCTGGTAAAAGAGTTGGTTTTGAGAAGCATCTGAGAGGAGGAAGGAGAGCTGTCATACACTAAGTGATCCATTTTTGTCACCTGACTCTTCTTTGTTTTTTTCAGGAGAACTATCAGGAGCACCTGAAACCTCCGTTATCTGTGATGTATAAGCGCGCATTCCTTGCCACTGAGCAGCATTGATTATTTTCCTTCATTAATTCTCTCATTATCCCTAAATTAGCTCATCTACTGTTAATAGCATTATTTCTTTAATTCGTAGGTATAAACATCACACTTAGAACCTAATCTATTCTATTGCTCCCTCTTGCTTAAGCTTATATTGGGTTTAATAACAGGTAATCTGCTTTTGTATCTTTTTATCTCTTCTTGATTCCAGCTGGCCTGCCCAGATCTGTACATTTATTGTTAGCATGGTGACCTCTCTGTCATGTCTGTTCTGCAAAGAGGCTTTTTTGACACATGCTTCATGATGCTTCACACATTATGCTGTCCTGACATAGGCATTTTTTAGCATTGTCCCCAAAAAGCAACCTCTATCTACAGGGCCTTTGCTTTCCAGGACACAAAGCCAAGAAAGTTATTGCTACTTTCTGACAATGGAGAAAGAACCAACTTAAAAGAGTTTTAGGCTTCAAAATGCATTTCTCTAACACAGTTAAAATCTGCCTCTAGGCAGGTCCAATTCTGATATAGCAGTTAGTGTAAGGTGGAGTTGATCCAAAAAGATTTTGAACATCATCTGTACAAGTCATAAAGGCAGACTGAGATGACTGAGCAAGTTGGAAGCATTGAACTATGTGCTGTTGATGCTACATCTATTTTTTATTCATTCATGGGATGTAGGTGTCGCTGTTATTGTCCATCCCTAATTGCCCTTAAAAAGGTGGTGGTGAGCTGCCTTCTTGAACCGCTGCAGTCCATGTGGTGTAGGTATACCCACAATGCTGTTAGGGAGAGAGTTCCAGAATCTTGACCCAGCAACAGCGAAAGAATGGTGATAGATTTCCAAGTTAGGATGGTGAGTGGCTTGGAGGAAAACTTCCAGGTGTTCCCATGTCCTTGTCCTTCAAGATGACAGTGGTCATGGGTTTGGAAGGTGCTGTCTAAGGAGGCTTGGTGAGTTCCGCAGTGCATCTTGTAGATGGTACACACTATTGCCACTGTGTGTCGATGGTGGAGGGAGTGAATGTTTCTGGATGGGGTGCCAATCAAGTGGGCTGCTTTGTCCTGGATGGTGTCAAGCTTCTTGATTGTTGTTGGAGCTGCACTTATCCAGGCAAGTGGAGAGTATTTCATCACACTCCTAACTTGTGCCTTGTAGATGGTGGACAGGCTTTGGGGAGTCAGGAGTGAATTACTCCCTGCAGGATTCTTAGCCTCTGACCTGTATTATGACACAGCCGATGGTAAAGGCTGAGTTGTTCAAATCCCAGAGGGAAACTCAAAACAACTGTTATAACCCATTTTTGTAATTTGTTTGTTTTTAGGTATGCCTGCTGCTACTCCTGGCATGCCCTCCTGCACTCTTCATTGAACCAGGGTTGATCCCCTGGCTTGATGGTAATGGTAGAGTGGGGGATATGCCAGGCCATGAGGTTACTGATTCTGTTCGAGTACAATTCTGCTGCTGCTGATGGCCCACAGCGCCTCATGGATGCCCAGTCTTGAGTTTCTAGATCTGTTCAAAATCTATCCCACTTAGCACGGTGGTAGTGCCACACAACACGATGGAGAGTATTCTTAATGTGAAAGCAGGACTTTGTCTCCGCAACGACTGTGCGGTGGTCACTCCTACCAACGCTATCATGGACAGATGCATCTGTGGCAGGCAGGTTGGTGAGGATGAGGTCAAGTATGTTTTTCCCTCTTGTTGGTTCCCTCAGCACCTGACACAGACCCAGTCTAGCAGCTATGTCATTTAGGACTCGGCCAGCTCGGTCAGTAGTGGTGCTACCGAACCACTCTTGGTGATGGACATTGAAGTCCCCCACCCAGAGTACATTCTGCACCCTTGCCACCCTCAGTGCTTCATCCAAGTGGTGGTCAAAATGGAGAAGTACTGATTCATCAGCTGACGGGGGGTAAGGAGGGGCACTACGTGGTAATCAGCTGGAGGTTTCCTTGCCCATGTTTGACCTGATGCCATGAGACTTCATGGGGTCTGGAGTCGATGTTGAGGACTCCCAGGGTAATTCCCTCCTGGCCATACACCACTGTGCTCTGCTGGGTCTGTCCTGCCCATAGGATAGTGGAGTCTGGGACATTATCTGTAAGGCATGATTCTGTGAGGATGACTATGTCAGGCTGTTGCTTGACTAGTGTGTGAGACAGCTCTCCCAATTTTGGCACTAGCCCCTAGATGTTAGTAAAGAGCATTTTGCAGGGTTGACAGGGCTGCGATTGCCATTGTTGTTTCCGGTGCCTAGGTTGATGCCGGGTGGTCCATCTGGTTTCATTCCTTTTAGGCTTTTCAGAGGATTTATACAACTGAGTGGCTTGCTAGGCCATTTCAGAGGGCAGTAAAGAGTCAACCACATTGCTGTCGGTCTGGAGTCACATGTAGGCTAGGCCAGATTTCCTTCTCTAAAGTGAACCAGAAGGATTTTTTTACAACAATCTGGCGGTCATCATCAAAATTTTACTTCCACAGTTTTGTTGAATTCAAATTTTACCATCTGTTGTGGTGGGATTCAAACCCAGGTTCCCAGAGCATTGCTCTGGGTCTCTGTATCACTAGCCTAGTGACAATACCACTATACCACCATGCAGAGTGCTTGGTGACCAATGCTAAGAATTGGGCCATTCTATCTTCTGGAAGGAAAAGTTCAATTCTAATTAATGGACTGTACCTGCTGTTGATGGTTGTGTTACAGACAAGAGATGATCAGTTCAAACAGCACTGATCTTTCTACTTACTACTTGTCCATAAACAGGTGTTTTGTCCTGTTTTTTAGAATATGTGGTGGCACATTTCCCAACCCCTCAGTTTAAGTGTGATCCAAATTTTACTAATAACCTCACAGCAAACTCGAGTTAGGGTTAACTCAGAAAGTTAGTTTATTGAACACGTTCAAAATAAACGTGAAAAAGAGTGTCCACAGCTTCCCACTCCACATCCATACAGTAAAGGGAGGGGTAGAGAAAAGGAGGTTATATAATACAAGGACCACAGAGAAAATGAAAATTGATTCATGCGAGCTCAGAGTCCAGAATCAAAGTCCAATGAGGAATTCTACCACAGAGGTCGGCTGGCTGAAGAGCCGTGGTGTAAGATTCACTTTTCCGGTGGTGTTGATGTCACAAGATGAAGTAGGCATGCAGAGATTGAATCAGTTCTGTAGGTGATAGTATAAAACTTCCAGCAAAGTCACATTCAATGGAGACCAGTTGTTGAACCTGGCCACAGCTTGCTTCTGTGTGGCCTGCCAGTTGGATGTTAAACAGCAGACTGGGGAATGCAGCTCAGAGACTGATATTAACCTGTTCAGCAAGCCAGAGTCTTAGGTCATGTGGCCTTACTTCTCCACAATGACTTCAACAAAGGATATTTACCCAATTAAATTTAAAGCAATAAACTGCAGATGCTGGAAATCTGAAATAAAAGCAGAAAAATGCTGGTAAAACTCAACAGGTCTGGCAGCATCTGTGGAAAGAGAAACAGTGTTAACATTTAGAGTCTGTGTGACTCTTCTTCAGAGCTAAAGAGAAGCAGAAATGTGATGGATTTTATACTGCTTAAGGGGGGGGGTTCGGGGGTGCGGAGGCGGAGGTGGTGGAGCAGGTGGAGCAAGATAGGAGGTGAGGGATAGGTGACAGCTAAGAGGTTCTAATCTGTTCTGATGATGCTACCTTCAAAAACAGTTCCTCTGACATGTCCTCCTTCTTCCTTAACCGAGGTTTTCTACCCACGGTCGTTGATAGGGCCCTCAACCGTGTCCGGCCCATCTCCCGCGCATCTGCCCTCATGCCTTCTCCTCCCTCCCAGAAACATGATAGGGTCCCCCTTGTCCTCACTTATCACCCCACCAGCCTCCACATTCAAAGGATCATCCTCCGCCATTTCCGCCAACTCCAGCATGATGCCACCACCAAACACATCTTCCCTTCACCCCCCCGGCGGCATTCTGTAGGGATCATTCCCTCCGGGACACCCTGGTCCACTCCTCCATCACCCCCTACTCTTCAACCCCCACCTATGGCACCTCCCCATGCCCACGCAGAAGATGCAACACCTGCCCCTTCACCTCCTCTCTCCTCACCGCCCAAGGGCCCAAACACTCCTTTCAAGTGAAGCAGCATTTCACTTGCATTTCCCCTAACTTAGTCTACTGCATTCGTTGCTCCCAATGCGGTCTCCTCGACATTGGAGAGACGAAACGTAAACTGGGCGACCGCTTTGCAGAACACCTGCAGTCTGTCCGCAAGAAAGACCCAAACCTCCCTGTCGCTTGCCATTTTAACACTCCACCCTGCTCTCTTGCCCACATGTCTGTCCTTGGCTTGCTGCATTGTTCCAGTGAAGCCCAACGCAAACTGGACGAACAGCACCTCATCTTCCGACTAGGCACTTTACAGCCTTCCGGACTGAATATTGAATTCAACAACTTTAGATCTTGAACTCCCTCCTCCATCCCCACCCCCTTTCCGTTTCTTCCCTCTCCCTCTTGTTTTTTCCAATAATTTATATAGATTTTTCTTTTCCCACCTCTTTCCATTATTTTTAAATCTATAACTGTAATGCCCCGTCAGTCTTTCCACCCCACCCCCACTAGAGCTGTACCTTGAGTGTCCTGCCATCCATTCTTAATTAGCACATTCTCTTAGATAATATCACCACCTTTAACACGTCTTTGTTCCTTTGTCTGTGACATCTTTTGATTATCTGCTCCTATCACTGCTGGCTTGTCCCTACAACCACCGCCCCCCCACCCAACTTCTCTCCCCCCACCCCCTGCCCCCCCACCTTAAACCAGCTTATATTTCACCCCTCTCCTAACTTTACTCAGTTCTGCTGAAGGGTCATGAGGACTCGAAACGTCAACTCTTTTCTTCTCCACCGATGCTGCCAGACCTGCTGAGTTTTTCCAGGTAATTCTGCTTTTGTTTTGGATTTCCAGCATCCGCAGTAGTTTTTTGGTTTTTTTTATGACAGCTAAGAGGAGACTGACAAAGATGTCATGGAGTGTTAATGGTAGTGGTAAAGGGTAAAGAAGGTGCTTATCGTGGTTATAAAGGTAAGGATGTTCATCCAGTGCCTGGAAATTGGTTCTGTGTCCTGGACTGATAATGTCTCAGCCATTATGGGTTGAAACAGGGGCTATTTGTTGGGGTGTTTGGGAAGCTATTGTCTCTGAAGATACACCGATTCTGCTAACAAGCTTGGCTTCTCAAATGCAAATGGCCTTTGTGGAGCTCCCTTTGCAGTTTGTCTGTGCAGTTCTAGGTGGTCAGTTAGAAGCCCCTCAGACATAATGAGATGTGACATTTCTGAAACTGTGAGGTGAATTCTTCTGTTCTGGGGGGTCACTGATGATAACTCACAGACAGAGGGTTAGCAATCTTAACTGTCCTTGTTCAGCAGAAAAGTCCAGTTTAAAATAATAAATACAATATAGATATAGGTTTTTTTTTAAATATACAGTGCTGGGTTCTGTTCCGTAACTCCAGCCCATGAAGAAAAAAAATGAATTCTATTTATTTTTTTTATCTGTTCTTGTGGAAGAAAAGCAGGAAGTGAAGAGGTATGCAGCCATTCTCTCATTCTCATTGAAAAATCAAACACACAGCTAGCAGGGGCAATGGCAGTTCTCTGCTGCATTTCTGAAGTTTAAACCCAGGGTTGGGCACCAGCAAGGGCATTGTCCTCTCCTGTGATGGGTGTTTAGGCTGACCTGGGGCATTCAAAATCGGTCTGTATTGGGGATGTCTATTCGGGCATTCTGAATTCTCCTCTGCTGGGGATCAGGCATAAGCAAGGCCATTGTTTTCACAACTTGGTGCCTGTCCAAATCCTGATTATGTGTCTTCTAAAGGGTCTGGTCATTTTACAGGGTGGTTAGCACTCAGGGGGTTAAAAATGGTCAAACTGCTCTGGGCTATCTGAAGGGGAATTCTGGATTTCTCACTCTGTGATGGCAAGGTCTTTTGATTGTAGGATTGAGTTGCTCTTATCCAGCTTAGCTCTTCCCTGTTCACCTTGGTCTCTTGTAGGTTCAGTTGTTCAAGCCCAGGCACTGTGGTCAAGCTGAGTGTCAGGAGATTGGAGTTTTTAATGGGATTTCGGCCTCTTTCAGGGATTCCAGTTCAGTGTCCAGTTCCGGCACCAACACAACTGGGGTGTTCCAGTTACTGTTCCGAGGTGTTATGGCCTGGCACTGCAACAGACAGGTAACCTTCTCCCAAACTTGGGCCATTCTTTCTGGGTCTGGATGCTATGAAGGTTGCCTTGTGGGTCCATCCCACATCCATACCAGGTAGGGCTACCAGGATGTAGCCTGGTGACTTTTACAGCTTATTTTAAATGCAGTGGGCAGCCCTGTCAGGTTTCTTCATGATTCTACATTAAGGTGGTGAGTAGGAGTCCAATCTTGTTGGAATCTCTCTGGTCAGTCGGATAGTAGGGGTTTCAATGTGGGCTTCACCTGAGTCTCTCTGCAATGCATTGTTACTGTTCCATGCTCTCTCTTTTGCTTTGGGAATGGGTTTTCCTCTAACCTGCTCCATGTCTTTTGAAAATCTACTGCCTCTGATGGATGGTCAGCTCCTGCTGCACTTCCCTGTTGCTTTTCAACTAAGTGAGGCATCATGCTCATTCTTTCAGGGTCTATTTTGGAACTTCCCTGGATCCCATTTAGCCATAAAGCTGTTGGGTAACCCAGTCATTGGCTTCTTAGCCTGTGCCTTTGGCTTGGGAGTGGATGTTCTCCTTTTTCCATGTCTCCTGGAACACCTTTGCCCTCAAATGGAGGTTCAACTCCTGCTATACTCCCTTATGGCTCTTCAACTGGGTGAGGCATCTCACTCCATACATGCTCGTCTATTTGGGGACTCCCTTTGACCCTATTTAAATTTGGAAAGAAGGTTTCTACCAGCCACACTTCAGGCAATTCCTTAACCTTTCTCTTTCCTGGTTTAATAATTTGCCTTCCCTCAGGCTCTTTGACTACATGAGGCATCTTTCTCACTATCTCTTTCTTTGCTCTGGGATTTCTCTGGTCCCTCTTCAGTTCTGGAATATTCTGTGAGTCTGTTTTGAATTCTGTTGGCTCTTCCTGGACTCCTTTTTACTTTACTGGCCTGGCTTTGCTTTGTTAAATTCAAGCAGCTCTCACTCAATCGTTGTGGATTCTAATTCACCCTTTAGGGCCTCAAAACATTCTACAGCTCTCTGCACTCCTGCAGGTTTCTGCTGCCTGACGTTGGCCTCTTTTGCTGGCTAACACTTTGCTGCCAGCCAAATCGTTTCCGAGGAGGGAATCAATTCTGCCACTGGTAGTTCAGAGACAATTCCTACCTGAAACTAGGTCATGCTCTCAGTGGACCCTATGGAGGGAGGTAAACACAGATCCTCCTCCCACTCCACTGATCAGTGCCTTGGCCTTCAGGGAGGACTCAGGGGGTAGGTTTATGTTTCCCTCCAACATTAAGGACTGAGTGACCACAGTGTCCAGGGCAATACAACGGAATTACACACATTTTGGGATGGGTACGGGGACACTTCCTGAAAGGACAAAACTCCAAAAGCTCTCTGGGAGTCTGTACGGTTTGGGCACACATGCTGCCATGCCCCCTAAGGGGTAAGTTTTTGCAGCGAGGGTCTCTGCCTGCTCTGCCACATTACCTATTGGTGGATCCTTTGTGGGACTCTGCTTATGGAGCCCTATTAGACCCATAGGTTTTCCTAGCAACTTCCAGCACTCAAATCTGGAATGGCCTATTTTATTACAATGGGAACATACTGATCTCTGGGTGTTCGCCTTTCGGGCTGCAGGAGGGTGGTGGTATTGTCATGGGGTTGGTAATCCAGAGGCCCACGGTAATGCTCTGGGGACCTGAATTCAAATCCCACCATGGCAGATGTTGTAATTTGAATTCAATAAAAACCTGGAATTAAAAGTCTGATGATGACCATGAAACTATTGTTAATTGTTGTAAAAACCTATCTGGTTCACTAATGTCCTTTAGAGAAGGAAATCTGCTGTCGTTACATGTGACTCAAGGGCAATTAGGGAGGGGCAATAAATGCTGGCCTAGCCAGCGACATCCCATGAATGAATTTAAAAACTCTTTTGCATTGTCCTTTCTGGGTGTCCTTTCCTATCGATGTCACCCTGCTTATTTTTCCAGGGGTTATGGGAATGGTTTGGTTTCCAGGCCTATGGGTGAGATCGTAGCTGTCCACTGTGACTGCTGAACCCCTGGCTGCGAGAATTCTCTGCTCCTCTAAGCGCATCCATAGGTTGGAACGTTAGCAACTTTTTAATTCCTCCAACAATATCAACTCAGGCAATCCCTCATAGGTGCACGGGATTTTTAAAGACCGTACCCTTTAGTTGAACACAATTTGCTTCAGCCATTCAAACTCGATGTAGGTTTGTGTGGGTTTCTTACGCACATCCCAGAATTGCTGGTGGTATGCCTCCCAGATAACTCGTAGGCACTTAGGATGGCAGCCTTGGTCTGTTCATATTTAAAGGACACATCAGGAGTCAATGGAGTAGACCTCTTGGGCTCTCCTTGACAACTACCATTGAATTAAAAATGTTCAGACATCTGATGGCCATTTTAGCTGTCCTGCCACTATCTCAAAAGGGACAGAAAATGACTCCAAATCACTCTCTCCAAATTTGGGAATGAATCTAGTGTGCTTGAGGGCCTCAGAGAATGGTCTGGGGTTGTGAGACAAGGGGTTTTACTTGGTAGAGAGAGGTTAACCCTCACAGCTTCCAGCTGTCTAGCTTCTCTCTCCCAATTCCAAATTTCACAGCTGGAGTTCTCTTTCCCTCTCCTGTTCTCTTACTCTCTCTCTCTCTCTCCCTCTGAGCTTCTTTCTCTCTCTTTCCTGAGCTTCTCTTTCTCTCTCGCTTTCTCTCCACTGAAAATCTAGCTGCATCTTGAGCTTTTCCAGCTCGAACTTGGCGAGGAGAAGGAATTCGGAGTCAGGGTTGAGCTCTTCATTGACCTGCTGTCGGATATGTGAGATCCAATTATTCTACCAGCAACTAGAACAGTTCATTTCTTTTCAATTTACTGAGTAATTTTAACTGTACCTCCCTGGCTACAGCTTTCAGCTTCTTTTAGGGACGCTAATGTTTCGCCGTTTAGGTTTCCTTATTTAACCCACACCTGGGCATCGAAAGTTGCCATTTTCTCAGTGTTAGGGAAAAGGAATTTGCTGTGGTAGTTTACTGTGTTTGAAAATTGAAAATGGTTGAATTTAGCATTCAGTTTGAGAGTGAGAAATTTGAGTCAGAAGCAACTGTGCTAAACTTAAATAAGGGTAATTACAAAGGAATGAGAGCAGGGTTGGCTGGAGTGGACTGGGAAAGGAGTTTAGCAGAAAAGACAGTTGATGAACATCGGTAGACATTTAAGAAAATAGTTCATGACTCACAACAAAGATATAGTGAGGGAGAAGGATTCTAGGAAGGGGATAAACCGACCATGGTTAACCAAGTAAGTTATGGATACTGTCAAATTAAAAGAAAAAACATACAATGTGGCAAAGATTAGTGGTAAGCCAGAGGATTGGGAAGATTTTAAAAACCAACAAAATATGACCAAAAAAAAGGGAGAAAATAAACTTTGAGGGTAAACTAGCAAGTAATATAAAAACAGGCAGTAAGAGCTTCTTTAAATATATAAAAAGGAAGAGAGAGGCCAAAGTGAACAAAGGCCCCTTAGAAAACGAGGCAGGGGAAATAATAATGGGGAACCAGGAAATGGCAGAGGAGTTGAATAAATACTTTGCATCAGTCTCCACAATAGAAGACACTAATATCATTCCAAATATACTAAATAATCAAGGGGCAAAAGGCGGGTGGGGAGGAAATAAATACAATAACTATCACTAGAGAAAAAGTACTGGAGAAACTAATGGGACTAAAGGCCGATAAGTCCCCTGGACTTGATGGGTTGCATCCTAGGACATTAAAGGAAATAGCTACACAGATAGTGGATGCACTGGTAGTAATCTTCCAAGAATCCTTAGATTCTGGAAAAGTCCCAGAAGTTGGAAAACTGCCAATGTAACACACTTAATTAAAAAGGGAGGGAGACAGAAAACAAAAAACTATAGGCCAGTTAGCTTAACATCCGTCATTGGGAAAATGTTAGAGTCCATTATAAAGGATGTAATAACAGACCATTTAGAAATGCATAATATAATCAATCAGAGTCAACATGGCTTCATGAAGGGGAAATCATGCCTGACAAATTTATTAGAATTCTTTGAGGAGGTAACAAGCAGGATAGATAAAGGGGAACAGGTAGATATAATATATTTGGATTTCCAAAAGGTGTCCGATAAGGTAGCACGCATAAGGCTATTTAATAAGTTAAGAGTCCATGGTGTTGGGGTAGTATATTAGCATGGATAGAGGATTGGCTAATTAATAGAAGGCAGAGAGTTGGGATAAGTGGGGCATTTTCAGGGTGGCAACCTGTAACTAGTGGAATGCCACAGGGATCAGTGCTGGGGCCACAACTATTTACAATATATATTAATGACTTAAATGAGGGAAGTGAGTGTACTATTGCGAAGTTTGCGGATGACACAAAAATAAGTGGGAAGGCAAGTAATGAGGATGACACAAAGAGACTATAGAGGGATAGAGACAGACTAAGTGAGTGGGCAAAAAACTTGGCAGATCGAATATAATGTGGGAAAATGTGAGGTTATGCACTTTGACAGGGAGGTTAGAGGAGCTGAATATTATTTAAATGGAGAAAGACTGCAGAGAGCTGCAGCACAGAGGGATTTGGGAGTCCTCATGCGTGAATCCCAAAAAGCTAGCATACAAGTTCAGCAGGTAATAGGGAAGGCAAATGGGATGTCGGCCTTTATTTCAAAGGGAATGGAGTATAAAAATAGGGAAGTCTTGCTAAAACCATACAAGGCACTAGTTAGACTAAACCTAGAATACTGTAAACAGTTTTGGTCCCCTTATCTTAGGAAAGATATACTGGCATTGAAGACAGTCAAGAGGAGTTTCACTAGGTTGATCCTGGGTATGGAGGGATTCACTTGTGAAGAGAAGTTGAGTAGGTTGGGCCAGTACTTATTGGAGTTTAGAAGAATGAGAGGCGGCCTTATTGAAACATATAAGATTCTTAGGGGGCTTGACAGGGTAGATGCTGAGAGGTTGTTTCCTCTTGTGAGAGAGTCTAGGGCCAGAGGGATAATCTCAGAGTAAGGGGTTGCCCATTTAAGACAGAGATGAGGAGGAATTCCTTTTCTCAGAGGTTAGTGAATCTGTGGAATTCTTTACCACAGACGGCTATAGAGGTTGGGTCATTAAGTATATTCAAGGCTGAGATAGGCAGATTTTTAATCAGTAAGGGAATTAAGGGTTATGGGGAAAAGCAGGAAAGTGGAGTTGAGGATTATCAGATCAGCCATGATCTCACTGAATGGCGGAACAGACCCAATGGGCCGAATGGCCTACTTCTGCTCCTACGTCTTATGGTTTTCTGGTAAAATTCATTCCTGCCACTGAGTTTTTCCTTTTAGTTTCCAATTGGCTCTATTACAGCAGATTTGGCTCATGTCTTAAATTTGGACTCTGGTCAAATTCAAATAGGTGATTCCGGATTTGAGCTCCCAATTTCAGTTTTGGGCAGGAAGAATCAGTTCAAACAGCACTGATTTTTCCTCTTACTACCTGTCTATAAACAGAAGGTGCTTTGACTTGTTTTTTAGAATAAGCAGTGGTGTATTTCCCAGCCCCATAGTTTTGTGTGATCCAATTTCTATCAATAACCCGACAGTAAACCCGAGTTAGGATTAACCCAGTAAATTAGTTTATTGCACACATTCAAAAAAATCATGAAAAGGAGTGTCCACAGCTTCCCACTCCACATCCATACAGTAAAGGGAGGGATAGAGAAAAGGAGGTTATATAGTACAACGATGGAAATGCGTTGGAGGAGGTTTACTAGATTGATACCTGGAATGAGCGGGTTGTCTTATGAAGAAAGGTTAGATAGACTGGGCTTGTTTCCACTGGATGTTTATAAGAGTGAGAAGTGAATTGATCCTGGACAGTCTTGACAGGGTGGACGTGGAAAGGATGTTTCCTCTTGTGGGTGAGTCTAGAACTACAGGGCACTGTTTTAAAATTAGGCATTGCCCTTTTAGGACAGAGATGAGGAGAATTTTTTTCTCTCAGAGGGTTGTGCGACTTTGGAACTCTCTGCCTCTGAAGGTGGTGGAGGCGGGGTCATTGAATATTTTTAAGGCAGAGGTAGATAGATTCTTGTTAGGCGAGGGAATCAAAGGTTATCAGGTGGAAATGTGGAATTCAATACACAAAGAGATCAGCCATGACCTCATTGAATGGTGGAGCAGTTTTGAGAGGCAGAATGGCTTACTTCTGCTCCTATTTTGTGGGTTCGTATGACCACAGAGAAAATGAATATTGATTCATGTGAATTCCAGAGTCCAGAATCAAAGTCCAATAAGGAATTCTTCCACAGAGATCAGCTGGTTGAAGAGCCATGGTGTAAGATTCACTTTTCCAGTGGTGCTGATGTCACAAGATGAAGTAGGCATGCAGAGATTGCATCAGTTCCGAAGGTGATGGTACTAAACTTCCAACAAAGTCAGGTTAGATGGAGACCAGTTGTCAAATCTGGCCATAGCTTGCTTCTGTGTGGCCTGCCAGTTGGATGCTAAACAGCAGACTGGGGAATGCAGCTCAGAAAGTGATATTAACCTGCTCAGCAAGCCAGAGCCTTAGGACCTTCTCCACAATGACTTCAACAAAGGATGTTTATCCAGTGCCTGGAAATCCTGAACTGATAATGTCTCAGCCATTATGGGTTTAAAGACGTACTATTTGTTGACGGTCTGATGTTTGGGGCAGACAGAGGGTTAGCAATCTCAATTGTCTTTGGTCAGCAGAAAAGTCCAGTTTAAATTAAGAAATAACAATAAGGATAAAGTTTTTTTTAAAGTGACGTATGGTGGAGAGCTCTACTGTCTGACCAAGTAAGGATTGTATTCCCCTTCTCTAATGTTAGCCATGCAACAAAGGTAGATCACAATTAGGGCCAATTATTTCATGCAAAACCACTGCAGAGATAATTATTGAGGTGTGCCATTTGCTATAGACTGAGTTACTGACAACCTCAAGCCAATAAAACAAAGTGATACTGTAATCTTTGGCCCACTACAGCCTTATTCCTGCTGGGTAGAGAAGGTTAAAAATGATCCTATTATGTTATAGCACTGATGCAAAGTTGGATTCAATATATAAGGGGTTAAATCTCAGAGTTGCACTATCTTTCATTAAATGAACAGCAAGTGTTTTGGAAACATTAATGTAGTATCCCAAGGGAAATTAATTAAATAGCTTGTTTATTTTTGTGTTTGCATCAGTATTGAGATAATGGGTAGTTACTGAGCACATTCCAGTGCACATTTACCCTGATATTAGAATAATTTTCATTCAGTGTACCAGAGGCTCAGCAGAAAAAGCATACAAGTGTCAGAGGGTTAAACTCCCAGGCCAGGGGAGGAAATTTCGACCAAAGTGGTATCTTTAGTTGGAAGCTCAGCAAATTATTCCCCGTCCCAAGGATGGTTGCATATAGTAACATGACAATTCGTAGCCAGAAGGGGATGATTAGGTAACTCTCTTGTCAAATACACCAATCACACTTTACGAAGACTGTCAAGGCCTTAAAGAAGGTGCAGAGACAAGGAGACACTAGAAAATTTGAGGTTGTTCTCCTTAGAGCAGAAAAGGTTAAGAGGAGATTTAATAGAGGTGTTCAAAGTCATGAAGGATTATGATAGAGTACATAACAAGGAACCATTCCCAATGGCTGAAGAATTGGTAACCAGAGGCCACAGATTAAAGAAAATTGGCAAAAGAACCAGAGGCAAGGTGAGCAATATTTTTCAACAAGTTCGGTTTCTATGATCTGGAATGCAGTGCCTGAAAAAATTGGTGGAAGCAGATTCAATATAACTTTCAAAAGGCAATTATGTAAATACTAGAAGGAGAAATATTTTCAGGGCTGGGGAAAGCACAGGGGAATGGAACTAATTGGATAGTTCTTTCAAAGAGCTGACATAGGAATGGTGGGCTGAATGGCCTCCTTCTGTGCTGTATCACTCTATGAGCTCTGAAAGCTGATTGGCTTCTTTTAAATATATCCAAAATAGTTGTAGAACAGTAAATTTTCAGAAGGACAGTATGACCTTTGCTAGGAAAACCTATTTGAATAATATGTTATTAAATCAGAATTTCTGGGCTGCATCTGTTTGATATTAATATATTAAATTAAGATTGGAAGAGGTAACACTCTTATAGTGCACTGAGGAAAAGGCCTGGGGTTCAGCTCAGTAATTGTACAACATAAGCTGGTTTATCTCCAGTCACGTTTCCATAACAGCATGTGTGCCCCACAGTTGGTACAGATGTAGTACAAGAGCAGAAAATGAAACCACCCTTCCAGCGCTCTGCAGTCTACCCATCAGCACAGTTAGCTCATCCTATTTTCACCAGTCCATTAAAGTCCACAGCTCGCTCTTTAAATGAAATCTTCCTACAAGAGATTTGCAATGTGAATAACACAAGTATATGCAGTCACTAGTCAATGCAGTTATGCTTTACTCTCATTTTAATTTACATTGCATTCTGCCCATGAATTTATCCCGGGATAATTCCATCACACTCTATTCTTAGCATCCATCCCTTTTCCATGCTCTTTCGGGGAAGCCAGACCTCCCCTGACTCCTGCTATTCTACACTGAATTGTCACACTGTGTAACATATTAGCTTGGCTGGCACTGTTAATGCATGTTCTTGGACTTCTGGGTTTCAATCAGTTGAGAGAGAAGGGAGCGAAAGGTTATTTCTACTGGGTTCAATAAGAAATGAGTAAAATGAGTTTGCGCTGTTTCAACCATAGTAAATTCCTTATAATCTTAAGTCCACACGCAACATCTATCACTGATTCATTATCTACCAGCAAATTTGTTCAAAGTATCTATAAACAGGGCTAGAGAGTAAAATGGAAGTTCTACATGAGTACAATGGGGTTTGCTATACAGGAGTTGTAGTCTAATAGTGGAAGCCTGGGGAGGACTGGCTTCCATGAAAGGGCATGGAAAAGGGAGGAATACCAATAATAGAGTGTGTAGGAACCATTAGAGGCACTAGGATAACCTTTGGATTTCTGAGATGGCCTGCCTGAAATGGTCCAGCTCTATCCTGCCGGTGGCTGTGCCATATTTGGCTGGAGAGATCTTGATAACCGACACTGAATCAGGAAAGTAATGCATTTGTCACCACCCTTCCTCTTCTCCTTTGCTCTTGGCCTCAGACACAGCTCTTCTGAAACAAAAACTCAGCAACAGCATCTGTGGAGAGAAAAACAGAGTTAATGTTCGAGTCCATATGACTCTTCTTCTTCCTCCAGCATCCGCAGTATTTTGCTTTTATCTATAGTTCTTCTGATTTGTTTTCGCTCGAACTGTTGTGTATATCTTCTGCTGATTGAGATACAGTTCAGTCATTGACTCACAAACACAATCCTCAGACAAATATTATAACATTGGATTAGAAATACCATTCCTATCCCTTACACACTACATACTGGATAGGATGTTATTGAGGACTATTACTGCACTTCAGCGATAAAGCACAACTTTCCATACAAGCTCAGCATTGCTTAAAACCTACTACTTTGACCAAGCATTTAGTCATCCGTCCTAATGTCTCTTTCTTTAGCTTGATGTCAACCTCATTAGGTGCTTGTAAAGTGCCTTGGGACATTTTACTGTGTTAAAGATGCAGTATAAATTTAGTGGATGGAAGGTTCTGTTATGAGATTTATAATTTTCGGTACCTACATTAGAAATTCATAGTATCTCAATGGCAGAAAGTCCAATTATTCATTTGACAGGCTTAACTATGGGATAAATTTCACTCAGCCTCTGATTCATATTGCAAGAGAAGGCTGCTGTCATCCAATTTCTTCACAGTCCATTTGTGCTAATTAAAAACCTTTTCTCTAAAGGTGCACTTTAAGTTGAAGCTAACTTTAACAAGTTAGTTAGATGAATAGACATAGTAATCACATCATTCTCACACTCAGAAATTAACTTGTTGAAAGCTATAGTAAAATAGTCAGTAAGAGGTATGGTCCACCATTGGCAAGTTTCTCCAGTCTGCAGCTTGAGCCAATTGGAGCAGCTTCAGTTCCAGTTTTGTGCTGATCATCTCAGCCATCTGATTAGATGATCGAATAGCAAACTACATATCCAAATGTGTTTTTAAGTAGTGTAGATAGGGAAGTAAAATTACATTGAGATATAGATAGATTAAATAAATGGCAGAGCTATGGCAAGTGGATTTTAATGTAGGCAAATGTGGAGTTATCTACTTTGGACCTAAAATTCATAGAGCAAGGCACTTTCTAAATGGTGAAAAACTAGAAACAGTAGAGGTGCAAAGCAACTTGTTAATTCAGGCACATAGATAATTAAAACATCGTGAACAATAATCAAAAAGGCTAATGGAATGCTGAAATTAAAAACAGAAAATGCTGGGAATGCTCATCAGGCCTGGCCATATCTGTGAAGAGAGCAACAGAGTTAACGTTTCAAGTCACAGGTGAATGGAATGCTGGCCTTTACATCAAGAAGATTAGAATACAAGGAGGTAGAAGTCATGCTTCAGTTATACAAAGCCCTGGTTAGACCACAGTAGCATGCTCTGAGCAGTTCTGGGCATCACACCTTAGAAAGAACGTATTGGCCTTAGAGGGAGTGCAACCTAGGTTCACCAGAATGATACCTGGACTCCAAAGGTTAAATTGCGAGGAGAGATTAGATTTAGATTTAGAAGGTTAAGGGGTGATGTCATGAAGAGATATTAATGTATATAATGTTATTGGAAATTATTTTAACTTGGACTTGTAGTGGGGTCTGTGTTTGTGGGTGTGTCTGTGTGTGTCCTAATTGGATTAAAGCCAGCTAGTCTGGGTGCTTTGAAGTATAATAGTTTTGAGATGTTAAACAGTAAGATAAAGAGGGGACATTTGCATTTTGTTGAATAAACCATTCAAAGACTGGGTGTGAAATCTTGCACCTAGCTAGGAGACACCAAGCAATATGTTTAACAAAAACAGAATTACCTGGAAAAACTCAGCAGGTCTGGCAGCATCGGTGGAGAAGAAATCAGTTAACGTTTCGAGCCTTCACGGCCCTTCGGCAGAACTGAAGCATAGTTAGGAGAGAGGAGAAATATAAGCTGGTTTAAGGTGGGGGGGGCGGGGGGAGAGAGAAGTTGAGGGTGTGGTGATTGTGGAATAAGCAAGCAGTGATAGGAGCAGATAATCAAAAGATGTCACAGACAAAAGGATCAAAGAGGTGTTGAAGGTGGTGATATTTGTCTAAGAAAAGTGCTAATTAAGAATGGAAGACAGGACACTCAAGGTACAGCTCTAGTGGGGGTGGGGTGGAAAGACTAACAAGGTTTTAGTTTTAGATTTAAAAATAATGGAAATAGGTGGGGAAAGAAGAATCTATATAAATTATTGAAAAAAAAGGGGAGGGGGGAGAAACGGGGTGGGGATGGGGGGAGGGGGAGTTTAAGATCTAAAGTTGTTGAATTCAATATTCAGCCCGGAAGGCTGTAAAGTGCCTAGTCGGAAGATGAGGTGCTGTTCTTCCAGTTTGCGTTGGGCTTCACTGGAACAATGCAGCAAGCCAAGGACAGACATGTGGGCAAGAGAACAGGGTGGAGTGTTAAAATGGCAAGCGACAGGGAGGTTTGGGTCTTTCTTGCGGACAGACCGCAGGTGTTCTGCAAAACGGTCGCCCAGTTTGCATTTGGTCTCTCCAATGTCGAGGAGACCGCATTGGGAGCAACGAATGCAGTAGACTAAGTTAGGGGAAATGCAAGTGAAATGCTGCTTCACTTGAAAGGAGTGTTTGGGCCCTTGGACGGTGAGGAGAGAGGAAGTGAAGGGGCAGGTGTTGCATCTTCTGCGTGGGCATGGGGAGGTGCCATAGGTGGGGGTTGAGGAGTAGGGGGTGATGGAGGAGTGGACCAGGGTGTCCCGGAGGGAACGATCCCTACGGAATGCCGTCAGGGGGGCTGAAGGGAAGATGTGTTTGGTGGTGGCATCATGCTGGAGTTGGCAGAAATGGCAGAGGATGATCCTTTGAATGCGGAGGCTGGTGGGGTGATAAGTGAGGACAAGGGGGACCCTATCATGTTTCTGGGAAGGAGGAGAAGGCGTGAGGGAGGATGCGCGGGATATGGGCCGGACACGGTTGAGGGCCCTGTCAACAACCGTGGATGGAAAACCTCGGTTAAGGAAGAAGGAGGACATGTCAGAGGAACTGTTTTTGAAGGTAGTGTCATCAGAACAGATGCGACGGAGGCGAAGGAACTGAGAGAATTGGATGGAGTCTTTACAGGAAGCGGGGTGTGAGGAGCTGTAGTCGAGGTAGCTGTGGGAGTCGGTAGGCTTGTAATGGATATTGGTGGACAGTCTATCATCAGAAATTGAGACAGAGAGGTCAAGGAAGGGAAGAGAAGTGTCAGAGATGGACCATGTGAAAATGATGGAGGGGTGGAGATTGGAAGCAAAATTAATAAATTTTTCCAGGTCCCGACGAGAGCATGAAGCAGCACCGAAGTAATCATCGATGTACCGGAGAAAGAGTTGTGGGAGGGGGCCGGAGTAGGACTGGAACAAGGAATGTTCCACATACCCCATAAAGAGACAGGCATAGCTGGGGCCCATGCAGATACCCATAGCCACACCTTTTATTTGGAGGAAGTGAGAGGAGTTAAAGGAGAAATTGTTCAGTGTGAGAACAAGTTCAGCCAGACGGAGGAGAGTAGTGGTGGATGGGGATTGTTCGGGCCTCTGTTCAAGGAAGAAGCTAAGGGCCATCAGACCATCCTGGTGGGGGATGGAGGTGTAGAGGGATTGGACATCCATGATGAAGAGGAAGCGGTTGGGGCCAGGGAACTGGAAATTGTTGATGTGACGTAAGGTGTCAGAGGAATCACGGATGTAGGTGGGAAGGGACTGGACAAGGGGAGAGAGAAGGGAGTCAAGATAACGAGAAATGAGTTCCGTGGGGCAGGAACAGGCTGACACGATCGGTCTGCCAGGACAGTTCTGTTTGTGGATTTTGGGTAGGAGGTAGAAGCGGGCCGTCCGAGGTTGGGCGACTATCAAGTTGGAAGCTGTGGGAGGAAGATCTCCAGAGGAGATGAGGTCAGTGACAGTCCTGGAAACAATGGCTTGATGTTCTGTGGTGGGGTCATGGTCCAGGGAGAGGTAGGAGGAAGTGTCTGCGAGTTGACGCTCAGCCTCCGCGAGGTAGAGGTCAATGCGCCAGACAACAACAGTACCACCCTTGTCAGCGGGTTTGATGACAATGTTGGGGTTGGACCTGAGAGAACGGAGTGCAGTAAGTTCAGAGAGAGACAGATTAGAATGGGTGAGAGGAGCAGAGAAATTGAGACGGCTAATGTCACGCCGACAGTTCTCAATGAAAAGATCAAGAGAAGGTAAGAATCCAGAGGGAGGGGTCCAAGTGGAGGGAGAATATTGGAGGTGGGTAAAAGGATCCGTTGAACGGGGAGAGGACTCCTGCCCAAAGAAGTGAGCACGGAGACGAAGACGGCGGAAGAAGAGTTCAGCATCATGCCGAGCCCGAAATTCATTGAGATGAGGGCGTAAGGGTATGAAACTAAGTCCTTTGCTGAGCACTGAACGTTCAGCATCGGAGAGGGGAAGGTCAGGGGGTATAGTGAATACGCGGCTGGGGCTGGGATTGGAAGATGGGGTGGGGACGGAGGGACAAGCAGGGGTGGAGGGTCCCAGATGGGTGTTGGTGTCGATGAGTTGTTGGAGCTTGCGTTCCTTAGCACTTGAGAGAAAGAGAAAAAGCTTCTTGTTGAGGCGACGGATGAGGCGAAGAATAAAATGAAACTGGGGGCACGCGCAGCTTTGAAAAAGGGTGCGGCGGTGCTGCTTGAGGGAGAGGTCGAGTGTGTTTATATGGCGGCGCATGGCACTGAGTGTGGATCTCAGAATGCGACGGGAACAGCAGCCCGAGAAACGTTTTATGTCCCGGAGATACCTGTAATCCTGGGTGGGTTCGAAACAAGAGGGATGGAATTTCAGTTGAAATCCACGTGGGGTGAGTCGGAGACGGAGACAGTGACTGAGAAAGGAGATATGGCTGTGAAAGCGGGTTTTAGTAAACACCTTGTCAAACACCAGGAGAGAAATGGAAAGCAATGAAGGTGAGCAGGGCAGAAGAGACAGGCGGAAATCCTGTCGGAGAACAGAACCGTACTTCTTCAGAGAGGGCATTTCTTGAAGAGAGGTGGCAGTCAATTAAACACAGAGATAAAAACAAAAAGCTAAAAGCTACTGCGGATGCTGGAAATCCAAAACAAAAACAGAATTACCTGGAAAAACTCAGCAGGTCTGGCAGCATCGGTGGAGAAGAAATCAGTTAACGTTTCGAGCCTTCACGGCCCTTTGGCAGAACTGAAGCATAGTTAGGAGAGAGGAGAAATATAAGCTGGTTTAAGGTGGGGGGGCGGGGAGAGAGAGAAGTTGAGGGTGTGGTGATTGTGGAGATAAGCAAGCAGTGATAGGAGCAGATAATCAAAAGATGTCACAGACAAAAGGATCAAAGAGGTGTTGAAGGTGGTGATATTTGTCTAAGAAAAGTGCTAATTAAGAATGGAAGACAGGACACTCAAAGTACAGCTCTAGTGGGGGTGGGGTGGAAAGACTAACAAGGTTTTAGTTTTAGATTTAAAAATAATGGAAATAGGTGGGGAAAGAAGAATATATATAAATTATTGAGAAAAAAGGGGAGGGGGGAGAAATGGGGTGGGGATGGGGGGAGGGGGAGTTTAAGATCTAAAGTTGTTGAATTCAATATTCAGCCCGGAAGGCTGTAAAGTGCCTAGTCGGAAGATGAGGTGCTGTTCCTCCAGTTTGCGTTGGGCTTCACTGGAACAATGCAGCAAGCCAAGGACAGACATGTGGGCAAGAGAACAGGGTGGAGTGTTAAAATGGCAAGCGACAGGGAGGTTTGGGTCTTTCTTGCGGACAGACCGCAGGTGTTCTGCAAAACGGTCGCCCAGTTTGCGTTTGGTCTCTCCAATGTAGAGGAGACCGCATTGGAGCAATAATATGTTTATATTACTAATGAAACTGGTACTATGAAAGGGGTTTTATTGTTAGATGAGGTGGAGTTCAAAGGGCCTGGTGATACAATGAGAATTTACATTCAAAAGGAAGGCAAGGTATATACTGAAGAGTTTTGTGTGTGGGTCAGAGGCATGTGAGATAGAAGCCGCCTGTTAGCCTATGGCTGTCTGTAAAGGAAACAAAGTGAAAGGAACCTCATTTTGAATTTGTCAGATAAAATGTGCTTTGCCTGGTGCCTGTTTAAAGTCTATGGGTTATTGTTGTCTTGGTGAAGATTTTAGGAGTCGTTATTTGGGGATTTGTTTAATAGTTATTATGTTAGTAATTTGTAGATGTGTATGTGTTTAATACCTTGTAAAATTAATAAACGTTTAATTTAATTTATTTAAAAAACCTCTGGAGGATTGGTGGTTTCATTTCTGAATTCAGAGTTGCATCTCAAACATACCAATTGAAAATATAGGTTATGACAGTTGTTTAAAGTTTCCCTTTGGGATTTTAAATAACTCAGCCTTTACCAACTGCTGTGTTATAATAACTAGGAGCTCTTCTTGGGGTAATATTTGTAATTCCTTGATTGGTTTGGAATTGGTGAATCTTAAGGTTATGAATACAAGAAGCATGTTGAATTCAGGAGTTGGTGAGGTTTCTTAGAAGTGGTGAGACTGCAAGATGGCTTTGGCAATTGCTAAGACTTGTCTGGGAGTAGAAGATATAACTCTGATTGGGTTGGAAAAAATAACCAAGAGTAAGTTAACAGAGTTGGCAGATAAGTTAAAATTGGGGTCTAGGGATGGTGGGGGCTAGGAAATCAGATATAATTAAAAGTATAGCACAGCATCTATAGTTGGAAGTGATACCTGACACTAATGAGTCACAGCTGGAGGCAGTGAGACTTCAGTTTGAAATGAAGAAGCTTGAATTTGAACAAGCAAAGGAACTGAAAAAACTTGAATTAGAAGCAAAGGGAAGAGAAATGTCTTTCAAAAGGGAGCAAATAGAAAGGCAGGAGAAAGAAAGGAAGCTGGAACGGGAATTTCAGGAAAGAGAGGGAGAAAGACAATACCTGCTTAAAAGTTTGGAAGTTAAAAAATAGATCTCAGAATCTGAGGAGAGTTCTGATGATGAAAAAACCTTTAACCTAAAACCCAGTGGGGAAATGTTTAAATTTGTGCAAACTCTTCCAAAGTTTGAGGAAAAAGATGTTGAAGCGTTCTTCATTTCATTTGGGAAGATAACTAAACAGATGAAATGGCCACAGGAGTACTGGACGTTATTATTACAGTCTAAATTGCTAAGTAGAGCACGTGAGGTATATGCTTCACTGTCTGAAGGGGTATCAGTGAATTATGATGTGGTGAAAAAGGCTATTTTGAGTGCATATAAGTTGGTTCCTGAAGCATACAGGCAGAAATTTAGGAATAAGAGGAAAGAGCCTGGGAAGGTTATGTTGAGTTTGAGAGAATAAAACAAAGTAATTTTGACCCGTGGATATGGGCGTTAAAAATAGAGACAACATAGGTAACCCTACTTTCACCCAGGCAGAGACCTGCCTTCCTATCTAAGCTGGGACCATCTGTCCTTCCCCTATCTTGAAGAGCATACTTAATCTATGTTATTGCCATCCTCTGACTCCAGTCTAACTCCCAGGACCTTGCTGATGATTGCAAACCCTGAGGGTGTACAAAGTTCGAGAGTGTAGAAGGTTCATCTGGTTTAACCGTTTAATTGTTGATTTACTGATTTGCGCTGGCCTGCCTATAGATTCTAATTTAAGTAATTCATTCCCCTATAATGAATTCTCCCTTACCATAAATTCTCATTTACTTTCTTCCCCCTAACACTGATGATTGAGTTAGTTCATAGAGCTAAACCTTTCTTTCATCGCCCTTTCAAATCGGAAAAGAATAGAAAGTGGGAAGGTAAAAGGAAAGTAGGTAGTCAGGGAAGAAAAGGAGTGGCTAGGAATTCCCAGGAAGTTTTTTCTCAAAATAAAAGGGAAGGTGCTGAGTGTAGGAATGGCATTTGAAAATTGAGGTGTTTTCATTGTAATAAAGTGGGGCACAGGAAGTCCATGTGTTGGAAATTGCAGGAAAAATTTGTTGGAATTATTGGAGAACAGAAAAGTCCTGGAAGTAAAAGTACTGTGGGTTCTGAGGTTCAGGCACAGGGTAAAACAGTGATTTGTGTACAGGTAAAACAGCGAGTAGCAGTGATAGGTAAAGAAGTGGGAATGTGTTCACAATTTACCCAAGAGAATTCTGAAGAGCAGGTTGCAGAAATGTTTAAAGGCTTTGTGTGTGAAGGGAAAGTCTTTCCGTGTGTACAGGGTGGAGTAGGTAAAGATGTTAATATTTGAAGAGACACAGGGGCTAGTTAATCTTTAATCTTGTGGGATAGTGATATTTGTTGTTCAGAGGCAGTATCGCAGAAGCAGGTGATAATAAGTGGGGTTCATAGAGGTGCTAAATCTATTCTGTTGTGGAAGGTAAATTTAAAGAGCAAATAGAAGACAGGTGACGTTATTGTTGGAGTAGTGGAAAAATTGCCCGTTGCAGGGGTTCAGGTTATTCTGGGTAATGATGTAGCTGGATTACAAATGTGGGTGATGCCTAGCGTAATTGAGCAGCCTGTAGAAGTGTTTTCAACAGAGGTGTTACAGAATGAACACCCTGGATTGTTTCCAGATTGTGTGATAACAAGATTAAAATCTTATCAGGAAGAACAATATAAACAAGAAGGGCAGGCAGTTCAAAGGCAAGAAGAAGGTGTTGAAATCCAATTAGCTGGCACTGTGTTTGATAACGTTGTTCAGGAGGAAACACTACAGGACAGTTCAGATGAAGTGTTTAACTCAAGGAGGTTAGTGGAGTTACAGAAAAATGATTTGCAATTAAAGCAGTTATATCAGAAAGCTTATTCAGAAACAGAAGCAAAATATTTTAATGAGAAAATGGAGACCAGATCATGTCTCAGCAAATGAAAGCTGGGGTGAGGTGCATCAGACTGTTATCCCATTAGGGTATAGAAATAAGATTCTGAGGATTGCTCATGAAGTTCCAATGGAGGGACATTTAGGAATTAGGAAAGGCACATTTAACTATACATAATGTCTCTGTACAGGTTTCATCTTCAATAAGGCAACGTCCTTATAGATTTAATCTATAAGTTATCACAAGTACAAAAAGAAATTGATTTTATGCTTCAAAATAATATCATTGAGTCTAGTTGCAGTAATTGGAGTTCACCTATTGTGCTGCTACCGAAATCAGATGGAACATAAAGACTGTGTGGGGACAATCAAAAGGTGAATGCAGTGACAAAAGTGGATTCATATCCTATATCATGGTTGGAAGATTGCATTGAGAAAGTAGGACAATCGAAATTTATCACAAAGATTGACTTGCTAAAAGGATATTGGCAGGTACCATTGCTGGAGAGAGCAAAGGAGATATCAGCTTTTACGATGTCAAATGGACTATATCAGTTTGAAGACATGCCGTTTGGTATGAAAAATGCACCTGCAACATTTCAAAGGCTGACAAATAAAGTAATTGCAGGACTGAGCAATTATGCTGTTTATATTGCCGACTTGATAGTTTTCAGTCACACATGGGAGGAGCATTTACAGTATCTGGAAGAATTGTTTTGTCGATTACAAGAAGCTAATTTAGTGATAAACTTGGCTAAAAATGAAATTGCAAAAGCGCAAGTTACGTACCTAGGCCATACCATTGGGCATGGTAAGGTGGCTCCGAGAGATGCGAAAGTCAAGGCTATCATGGATATTCCCAATACCTACAACAAAACAAGAAGTTTTGAGATTTCTGGGCATGAGTGGGTTTTATCGGAAATTTATACCAAATTTTAGCCATGTGGTTGCTCCACTGACTGAACTATTAAAAAAGAACTGGGGGAGAATTTTCTTCCCATCAGGGGTGCTGGACAGGAGCAGGCGTGGGCAGGCGCGCAGCTGATCGCTGCCCGTGATCGGCTTCACACCGCCATTTTACGTGGCCGGGCCAATTAATGTCCGCCCAGCGTGACACACACCCAGAAGCATTGAGCGCTCCCTGTACGGGCGGGGGGAGGAGGTTGAGTCGGGCCTGCGAAAGAACACAGAAATCTCCCTGAGGCATGGAGCTGCCTCAGGGAGTTTAATTTTATTTTTCAAAATTCAAGTAAAGAGAGAAAAAAATTTTCAGACACATTCCCTTATGTGACAGTGTTACATGAGCTGGGACATGTCAATGCGTTTTAATTAAAAAATTCATTGGATTTATAAATCCTTCATGAAACCTCATCCCACCCGTGGATGAGGTTTCATGATGAAGGCCACCTGGGCTCTTCGCCTGCCCGCCAACCTTAAAGTTAGATGGGCAGCTCTGTTAATTGCTTTAATTAGTTTTTAAATGGCCTTAATAGGCCTTTGACAGTTTGGCGGGCACACAGCCAACTCCGGTGCACACCCACGGAATGAAAACCGGAATGATCGCGGTGACGTCAGGACGCACGCTCAACATCACCGCACGTCATGTTAGCATCGGCGAGCGGGGCCCACCCCCACACCCTGACCCGAAGATTCTGGCCCAGAAGCTTCAATGGACACTGGAGTATCATAAGTCATTTGATAGTTTGAAAACTGTATTAACTATGACACCAGTTTTGGCAGTACCCAATTATGCCAAGCAATTCAAGTAGGCTGTTGATGCAAGCAATATAGGCATTGGGGCTGCACTGTAACATGATGACAACACTGGAATTGAAAAACCGATAGGGTATTTTTCACGGAAGCAGAATGTACAACAGAGAAGATATTCAATGATTGGTGTTAGCATTGCAGCATTTTGAAATTTATGTTGCCAGCAATTCATCAGAAACAATTGTTTATACAGACCACAATCCTTTGCAGTTTTTAGACAAATTTTGAGACAAAAGTGCAAGACTTTTCAGGGGCAGTCTATTATTACAACCATTTAATCAACGGATTATACGTGTTGCTGGTAGAGAGAATCTGTTCGCAGATGTGTTATCAAGAGTTTGAAGCTTAAAGGAAAATTGAACATTAAAAATAAACCTGGACACTGAACTGGAGTGATTTCTGTTGATACCAAGGACTTGTGTACATATATATTGTTATGTTAATGCATGCATCTGATAGTGTAATAAATATAGGAGATAGTGTAAAATGGGTTATTAAAAAATTAAGTTGTCTTTTCGAATTATGATGGTGCATTTTTCGATAGGGGGCAGGGTGTCATGAAGAGATATTAATGTATATTGTTATTGGAAATTAATTTAAATTGAACTTGTAGTGGGGTCTGTGTCTGTGCATGTCTGTGTGTCCTAATTGGATTAAAGCCAGCTAGACTGGGTGTTTTGAAGTATGGTAGTTTTGAGATGTTAAACAATAAGGTAAAGAGGGAACATTTGCATTTTGTTGAATAAACCATTCAAAGACTGGGGGTGAAATCTTGCACCTAGCTAGGAGATACCAAGCAATATGTTTATACTGCTAATAAAATTGGTACTATGAAAGGGGTTTTACTATTAGAAGAGGTGGAGTTCAAAGGGCCTGGTGATACAATGAGAATTTACATTCAAAGGGAAAGTGAGGTATATATTGCATTTCAAACATACCAATTGAAAATATAGGTTATGACATTTGTTTAAAGTTTCCCTCTGGGACTTAAATAACTCAGCCTTTACCAACAGTTGTGTCATAACAGATGATTTGATCAAGGTTTTCAAGGTATTAAGGGGAACAGATATGGCAAATAGAGAGGAACTCTTTCTGTTAATTGGAAAGTCCTAATCTAGCGCAGGGGTGGGGAACCTTTTTCTTATCATGGGCCATTCACAAATAGACAAAATCAGTTGTCAGCCACACATACATAAAAATCAACTCACCCACTGTTTTAATGCGATGGCTGAATTTGAATATTATATTGTTAAATATTATTATAGTAATTTTGTTGATGCTTTTATCCAAGACAAATTTATAATGATGATGATAAATGCTGTTTTGAAGACGCCATTGTTATAGGTCTAAATTTTTTAGAAATCTTCCTGCAGGCCGGATGAAATGGAGCAACGGGCCGGATTAGAGCCGTGGGTTCCCCACCCCTGGTCTAGTGGATATAGTATAAAGATTAGGATCAAACCTTTCAGGATTGAAATTAGGAAACACTTCTACAAAAGGGTGATAGAAGTTTGGAATTTGCTTACATGAACAGCAAGTGATGTTAGGTCAATTTGAAATTTTAAATCTGAGATTTTTGTTATCCAAATGTATTAAGGGATATGGGGCAAAGTGGGTATACAGAGTTAGGTCACAGCTCAGTCATGATCTCTTTGATTGGTGGAACAGGCTAAAGGGGATCAATAGCTAACTCTTTTTCCTATGTAGTGTAGTGTCCTAGGTACAACCATCTTCAGCTACTTCATCAATGGTATTCCCTCCATCATAATGTCAGGACTAGGGATGTTCAGTGATGATTGAACAATGTTCAGTACAATTCATAACTATACTGAAGCAGTCCTTGCCCACATACAGCAACACCTCGACAACATTCAGGCTTGGGCTGAGAAATACTGCAACTAGCAGAATGGGCAGATAAGTGGAAGATGGAATTTAATGTTGAGAAATGTGAGGTGATGCATTTCACAAGGGGGATAAGGAAAGGCATTATGGACAGTGACACAGTTCTAAAGAGTGTACAGGGACATGGGGACCGTTCATGTGCATTGATCTTTGAAGATGGCAGGTCATATTGAGAGAGTAATTAGCAAAGCATATGGGAACTTGTGCTTCATCAATAGTATTGAGAACAAAAGCAGGGAAGTTATGCTGAACACTTATAAACCTCTAGTTAGGCCACAACTCGAGTATTGCATCCAGCTCTGGTCAACACGCTTTAGGAAGGATATGAGGGTCCTTGTGAGGGCGTAGAGGAGATTCACCAGAATGGTTCCAGGGATAGGGATTTTAGCTACAAGGTTAAGTTGGAGAAGCTGATATTCTCCTTGGAGTAAAGGAGATTTGATAGATTATGATAGGTTTTAGAAAGGCTAGACAAAGAAATCGGTTCCCATTAGCTGCTGGTACAAGGACCAGGGGATACATTTAAGATTGGATAGAGCAGGGGAAATATATGTAGAGGGTCCAACAAGGGACAGCGCAGTGCTGGACCTAATTCTGGGGAATGAAGCCAGACAGGTAGCTGAGGTGGTGGTGGGGGAGCATTTTAGTGATAGCAACCACAACATGGTACAATTTAAGCTTGTTATGGACAAAGAAATAAACAAGTTGCAAAAAAAATGTTTTGGATTGGGGGAGAGCAGATTTTAGTAAAATAAGGCAGGATCTGGCCAAGGTACACTGGGAACAACTACTTGTGGGGAAATCTACAGAGGAACAGTGGGGGACGTTCAAAAAGGAAATGGGGAGGGTACAGGCTCAACATGTTCCCGCTAGGGTGATAGGAAGGAGTAACAAGCCCAGAGAACCATGGATGACCTGAGATATTCAGGATACAATGAGAAGGAAAAGAGAGGCTTTTAGCAGGTACAAGGGAAGCAAATCAGCGGAGGCATTAGTGGAGTACAGAAAGTGCAGGGTGGAGCTTAAGAAAGCAATTAGGAGAGCAAAGCGGGGATATGAGAAAGCTCTGGCTGGTATAAGTATGGAAAATCCCAAGATATTCTATAAGTATATCAATGGGAAGAGGATAACCAGGGAAAGAGTAGGGCCCATTAGGGACCAAGGGGGCAATCAATGGGTGAAGCCAGAGGACATCGGTAGAGTGTTGAATGAATACTTCACATCCATCTTCACCCAAGAGAAAGAGGATGAAGATATCGAATTCAGGGAGAGAGACTGCGAGGTTCTTGAGCAAATTGATATGGGGAGTGACAAGGTATTAGAGGTGTTGGCAGACTTAAAATTGGACAAATCTCCAGGTCCAGATGATTTGTGTCCCAGACTGCTGAGGGAGGCAAGGGAGGAGATCGCAGGAGCTCTGACCCAAATTTTTAATTCCTCTCTGGCCACGGGGGAGGTGCCAGAGGACTGGAGAACAGCTAATGTGGTTCCGCTATTTAAGAAGGGTTGTAGAGATAAGCCAGGGAACTACAGGCCAGTGAGTTTCACGACAGTGGTAGGAAACTATTGGAGAAAATTCTGAAGGAGAGAATCTATCTCCACTTGGAGATGCAAGGTTTGATCAGGGATAGTCAGCATAGCTTTGTCAGAGGGAGGTCATGCCTAACAAATTTGATTGAATTTTTTGAGGAGGTGACTAGGCGTGTAGATGGGGGTAGTGCAGTTGATGTAGTTTATATGGATTTCAGCAAAGCCTTTGACAAGGTCCCACATGGGAGACTTATAAAGAAGGCAAATGCACATGGGATACAGGGTAATTTGATAAGATGGACTCAAAATTGGCTTAGTTGTAGGAGACAGAGGGTGATGACAGGAGGATGCTTTAGTGACTGGAGGCCAGTGTCCAGTGGCGTACCACAGGGATCTGTGCTGGGTTCCCTATTATTTGTCATTTATACAAACAACATAGATGACTATGTGGGGGGTAGGATTAGTAAGTTTGCGGATGACACAAAGATTGGCTGGGTGGTTAACAGTGAGGTTGAGTGTCTTGGGCTACAGGAAGATATAGACGGGATGGTCAAATGGGCAGATAAGTGGCAGATGGAATTTAACCCTGAAAAGTGTGAGGTGATACACTTTGGAAGGAGTAATTTGACATGGAAGTAATCAATGAATGGCATGACACTAGGAAGTTCTGAGGAACAAAGGGACCTTGGCGTGTCTGTCCATAGATCCCTGAAGGCAGAGGGGCATGTTAGTGCGGTGGTGAAAAAGGCATATGGGACACTTCCCTTTATCAATCGAGGCATAGATTACAAAAGTAGGGAGGTCATGTTGGAGTTGTATAGAACCTTGATGAGGCCACAGCTGGAGAACTGTGTGCAGTTCTGGTCACCACATTATAGGAAGGATGTGATTGCGCTGGAGGGAGTGCAAAGGAGATTCACCAGGATGTTGCCTGGGATGAAACATTTAAGTTATGAAGAGAGGTTGGATAGACTAGGGTTGTTTTCGTTGGAGCAGAGAAGACTGAGGGGCGACCTGATCGAGGTGTACAAGGTTATGGGGGGCATGGACAGGATGGATAGGGAGCAGCTGTTCCCCTTAGTTGAAGGGTCAGTCACGAGGGGACAAAGGTTCATGGTGAGGGGCAGGAAGTTGAGGGGGGATGTGATGAAAAACCTTTTTACCCAGAGGGTGGTGATGGCCTGGAATGCGCTGCCTGGGAGGGTGGTGGAGACGGGTTGCCTCACATCCTTTAAAAAGTACCTGGATGAGCACTTGGCATGTCATAACACTCAAGGCTATGGGCCAAGTGCTGGTAACTGTGATCAGGTAGGTAGGTCAGGTGTTTCTCACGTGTTGGTGCAGACTTGATGGGCCGAAGGACCTCTTCTGCACTGTGTGATTCTGTAATTCTGTGAAATGGGACTGAATGATTACTCTAAAGAGAACTAGCAAGGATTCAATGAGCCGAGTGGCCTCCTTTTGTGCTGTATTGATTCTATGGCCTGAATTTTTGTGGGGATAGAAGAGTTCTGTGCCTTAGCCAAAATAGCGCTGGACCCCGAATCGAAGAGCTGCCTCCAAACCTGGCATCTACCATTTTTGGCAGGGGTGGAACTGGGGAGGTGGGGGTCATACTTCGAACATGCACAATTCACAGAGGCAGCTACACATTTAAAATTGTGAATGACTTCAGTCAGGTGCGATTTTCATTACCCAGGTTTCCGAAACACAACTCACTGGCTTTACAATTTTCAGGAGAAGTTCAGTATAGACTTAATCTTCCAGACAGGTTTTTCATAAGAAACAGTGAACTTTATTTACAGGACTTTAGCAGCGGCTACATGTTTCCATCCAGGTCGACAACTAGACAAAAACTCCACCGCTAAGGGTCCCCACGCTTCGGGCTGATTAATTCACACTGTCACATGATACTACACAGTGCAATAAGTCTTAAAGCTACAGTTACTACAAGGTCTAAACTTACTGGAGTTCTTTGGAGAGGGAGGGTACCCTTTTGGAGAGCTTAGGAGCTCTTTTGGAGAGCTTGAAGAAGTTTAACCAAGTACCACAGAACTCCCATCAATTAAAAATCGCAGGCGTGTGGCTGACACCCAAGGGAGTTGAGTATGGAGCCAGTGGCCTGGAAGGACAGATATTTTTTCCCTCATAACACAGGCATCCAGGCTGCAGGAAGTAAAGTGTGCCACAGAAGGGAGAAGTGCGTATTAAGGCAAAGAGTCTGCAAAATGGAGAGAGCACCTTTGCATATTTGCACCTTAGAGAAAGGTGTGCATGACCAACATGAGGCTAGAGGGAGGGGACCAGGCCAGGAGTTAGGGGCAGTGCAGCACTCACCAGGGAAGAGGGGGAGGAGGGGGACAGCCAGGTTTTACCCTGAGGTAAGGATCTCCCAAATGTGGAGGTCATATCTTGATAGGACTGAGAAAGACTGTAGGAAGTGGCTCAGGTTAATCTGAGAATCAGTCACCTACATATGTGCCATGCTCCAGCAGGATCTCAAACCACAGTCAGTTGATCCTCATGCTCGGCCAGTGGCTCTCAAAGTCACCGTGGCCCTGAATTTTTAATGCAGCCAGCTCATTCCAGGGCTCCACAGGTGACCTCTGCAGCATCTCACTGTCAGCCACACACAGCTGCATTGAGGCAGTCACTGCTGCCCTCTTTTCTTGCATGGGAGAGCACCTTAAGTTCCTGATCAGTGTGACATCGCAGACACAGAATTAGCAGGCTTCCTGTAGGTGCATGGGCATTACCAACTGCATCCATGTCACTAGAAGGGCTCCAACTGATCAACTTGACACCTTTGTGAACAGGGAATGCTTCCACTCCCTGAATGTGCAGGTTGTGTGTGACCACAACAAGGTGTTCTGCACATCTGTGCACGTTACCCTCGAAGCTGCCACGTCTCATTTATCCTGAGGAATTCCGACTGCATCAGCTTTTTCAAACAATGACAGAGATCCATGGTTGGCTTCTGGGCGACAAGGAGTAACCCTTAAGGATGTGACTGATGACCCCGCTTTAGGCAGCCACAAATGGAGCCTGGGTGGCACCATAACAACAGCCATCCAACACCTTAAATATTCACTCCCACTACCACTGGGACACAGCGGCAGCAGTCTAAAGATGTACTGCAGGAACTCAGCCAGAAAGCATCTTCCAAACCCGCGACTTCAGCCACCCAGGAACATGAGGGTAGTAGGCACATGGTAACATCAGAATCTGCAAGTTACCTTCCAAGTCACTCACCATCCTGACTTAGAAATATATCGCCCTTCCTTCACTGTCGCTGAGTCAAAATCCTGGAACTCCCTCCCTAACAGCACTGTGGGTGTACCTACACCACAGGGACTGCAACGGTTCAAGAAGGCAGCTCACCACCACCTTCTCAAGGGCAATTAGGTATGGGCAACAAATGCTGGCCTTACCACTGATGCCCACATCCACATTCACGTAAAGTCCCCTGGGGTGTTTCACTATACTAAAGACTTTATATAAATACAAACTGTTGTTGTGCATTTTAAACGGCATCAGAATTTTTAAGCAGTTCCTCAAATGATTGACTTTTCTTCAGGGTAATATAAAGGAGAAATGTGCAGAAATTCCTATAATAAAATGGTTTTAAATTAATATAGGGCAACGTGTTGTAAGACAGACTTCCTCTATAGGTTTTACTCATTGCAACATTGTCATACAGCTTCCAAACCTTATTTCATCCTGTCAAAGTAGCAACCAACCACAATCAAAATGTCTTCATTCCCAAAGAGCTAAATACTACAAAATACAAAGTTAACAAGAAAAGCTTGCATTTACTTAGTGCCTATCACAAACTCAAGGCGTTCCAAAGTACTTTCCAGCCAATTAAGTACTTTTGAAGTATAATCATTGTTATAATGTAGGGAATGCAATGGGCAATTTTGTGCACAACAAGGACGGAAAACAGCAACGAGATAATGATTAGATAATCTGTGTTAGCGATGTTGGGTGAGGAATAAATCTTCGCCAGGACACCAGGGAGAACTCTCCTGCTCTTCACCATGCTGCAGAATCTTTTACATCTGCCTGAGAAGACAGACAGGACCTAGGTATAATGTCTTTTCTGAAAGACAGCACATCTGACAGTGCAGCACTCCCATTGTACCGCAGTGGAGTGGCAGTCTGGATTTTCTACAACAAGGGCTGGATTTTACGGTTTGCGGGTAAGGGTGAGGGAGGTAGACCTGGAGGTATGAACACCAAATGAAGCATGTTGTGGCCAACTAGCGGCCGCCCGGGGGGTGATGGTAGCGAACTAGGTGAGGGAAGTGTGGGCTCCACACCCAGTCGATCAAGGCCACACATTTAAAGGCACCCTGACACAGGTCTGTGGCTGCTGCAGAAGAAATCATTACTTGGAAGAGAAAATAGGAAAAGGACCATTAAATCCATTGCATTATTGGAGCAGCAGTGGATAAGAGCAAGTTTTCCATTTTGGTGACTATCATGCCAGCAGTGTCTTATTCAGGGCCCTTGCCAGGAAAGACAGAACATCTGAGCACACTGTTCCATTCCTCTTCCAAATAAGAAGTCTTCAGAAAAAGACTCAAATTCGACCCTTGAACTCTGTACGTCTTTCCGCTGAAGAGAGAACTCAGTCTTCACATTTTAAAGAATTGTCACATCCTCAGCTGCAACGAAGAATTGAAGCAGGGCAAATGGAGAGGCCCAGACCAAGGACAGCCCCGTGGTTCAGTGGTGGCTCTCTGTGAGTCCTCCTCCAGGCTGTGAGTGATTGGCGTGAGGTCTTCATGCCAGCTGATGGGAAGAGGAGATCTCCCACAGACCAAAGTAGCCTGGTTGGAAGTCGCAGAAGAGGTCAGCAGCTGTAGGGTCATCCAAAGGACTTGGATATTATGCCATAATGGGCTGAATGTCCTCTTATGATTGGCCAGGGTGAATGTACAATCATTTTGTATATGGGCCTATATAGGAGGGTATGAAGGTGTGATGGGTGTAAAGTGTGGGATTGCCTAGTGTCTGGGCCATGTGCAGAAGGTGACATGAAGCAGACATGCCACCCTGCATGGCACCAGGGGATCCTGAAAGGGGGTGGGCGCGTGGGGGGAATGTCTTCTAAAATGTAAAATTTTTGAGTTAGTAAGCATCATTGAGAAGTGTTTGCCGCCAACAATGGACATTTTGGGCACACAAATAAAAGCATGATTTTTCCACAGCAGGCTAATTGCAAGGTTGCTTTCTCTTTAAAGGAGAAGAAGGCACATAGTATCCGTGAGAGGGCCAGGATCGGAGGAGATGCGCCTAACCTGGCCATTTTCACTCCTTTTGCAGGAGGAGGTGTTGGAAGTGTCAAGCAACCAATGGTGCCACCCCATTTGGCATGGAGAGGCTGGAGAGCGACCTCAGGGTAGTGAGATTCCAATGGCCCATAGCTCTCTCCTGGAAAGGTTGTGCTAAAGTGGAGTAAATTGGTGAAGGGGTGGGGAGGGAGCACTGATGGATTTGACTTTTCAGCATTTAGTGAGGAATGTGTGTCTCAGGTTTGAAGAGGCTGAGGTATAAACCCTGATTACCATTTCCCAATGGCAAGTGTGGGTGTGGGAAGCATGTATCTCTGAAATCATCTCAATTGAAGATGGTGACATTCATAATCCTTGTTTGTTTCTCCTACAGGTGAAACCTAGGCAGCTACCAGCCCAGAGAGCGCACCATTAACCCCTGAGGAGGAGAAGGAGGGAGCCTCAGAGGATGCACCGTCACATCCTTGTGCAGCACCCAACACCAGCACAGATACACGCACCTCGGAGGCTATGTGCAAGTTGGCTGAAAGGAAACCACGCACTGGTGAGAGTACATCACAGTCGCATGACCAGCTGTCGCAGATTGTGATAGTGCAGGTCTCTGGCACTTGGAGGAGCACTGCTGAGCCAGAAGCTGATGATAAGCCCCTGGAATCATCCGTCAGGAGGCAGGTACTGGACGTACAGTGTGAGGTCAGCGGAGATGTGGCAGAGCTCCCAGGGGGATTGCGTGCATTGTCACATTGGAGGAGTCCATCCAGGCCATGAACGTATGAAGTGAAAGCTCTGGCCAATAGTCCCACCTACACTAGTAGACTCTTCAGCTGAATGCAGTCATAGTCCCACTGCAGCCTTGCTATCCACCCTTGCACTGCCTCATCATACCTGGTGTAACTCACTCCAAATGTTTTCCCCCTGCACTTGGTGAAAAACCAAATGGACCATGTAAAATCAGAGTTGGGCCACATAAAATCACAGTTAATGTCTCAAGTCCATGTGACTCTTCTTCAGAGCTAAAGGGAAGTAGAAATGTGGTGAAATATATACTGTTTAAGGAGGGCAGAACAGATGAAGCTGGATAGAAGGCCAGTGATAGGTGGAGGCAAAAGAGAGATTGTGAAAGATGTCATAGACAAAAGGTCAAAGGGGTGTTAATAGTGGTGGTTCTGGCTAAAGGAGGTGCTAATGGTGACAGTAAGAGTGGAAAGCAGAATGTTATAATGGCCGGACCAGGGTAAGCACTCTGGAAAGTGACAGATGGCCCTAGTGGGGGTGGGATGGGGGGAGGGGACGGTGGTGGGAAAAAAAGATTGAAAAGGCTAAAAGCTGAGGATAAAACAAGGAATAAAAATAGAAATAAATTTTTTAAATAATAATATTGAAAATAGGTGGGAATAAATAAATAGATAGACAAATAAATAAATTAAAATTTAAAATTTAAAAATGAATAAGAAAAATGGGGGAATGGGAATGGAGGAGAGAGTTCATGATCTGAAGTTGTTGAACTCAATATTCAGTCCGGAAGGCTGTAAAGTGCCTAGTCGGAAGATGAGGTGCTGTTCCTCCAGTTTGCGTTGGGCTTCACTGGAACATTGCAGCAGGCCAAGGACGGACATGTGGGCATGAGAGCAGGGTGGTGTGCTGAAATGGCAAGCGACAAGGAGGTCTGGGTAATGCTTACAGACAGACCGAAGGTGGTCCTCAAGCTGGTCACCCAGTCTATGTTTGGTTTCTCCAATGTAGAGGAGGCCACATTGGGAGCAGCAAATGCAGTAGACTAAATTGAAGGAAGTGCAAGTGAAATGCTGCTTCACTTGAAAGGAGTGCTCGGGCCCTTGGATGGTGGGGAGGGGGCAAGTAAAGGGGCAGGTATTCCACCTTCTGCAGTTGCATGGGAAGGTGCCGTGCGAGGGGGTTGAGGTGTTGGGGGTGATGGAGGAGTGGGCCAGGGTGTCCTAGAGGGAATGGTCCCTATGGAATGCCGACGGAGGGGGGGGTGAAGGAAAGATGTGTTTGGTTGTGGCATCATGCTGGAGTTGGCGGAAATGGCGGAGAATGATCCTTTGAATGCGGAGGCTGGTGGGGTGATAAGTGAGGACAACGGGGACCCTGTCATGGTTCTGGGAGGGAGAGAAAGGTGTCAGGGCAGAGACACAGGAGATGGGTCGGACACGGTTGAGGGCTTTGTCAACCACTGTGGGTGGAGAACCTAAGTTAAGGAAGAAGGAAGACATATCAGAAGCACTGTTTTGGAAAGTGACATCATTGGAACAGATGCGACGGAGGCGAAGGAACTGAGAGAATGGGATGGAGTCTTTACAGGGTGTGAGGAGCTGTAGTCGAGGTAGCTGTGGGAGTTGGTAGGCTTGTAATGGGTATTGGTGGACAGTCTATCACCAGAAATTGAAACAGAGAGATCAAGGAAGGGAAGGGAAGTGTCAGAGATGGACCATGTGAAAGCGATGGAGGGGTGAAAATTGGAAGCGAAATTGATAAATTTTTCCAGATGCAGACGAGAGCATGAAGCAGCACCGAAACAGTTATCGATGTACAGAAAAAGAGTTGTGGGAGGGGGCCGGAGTAGGACTGGAACAAGGAATGTTCCACATACCCCATAAAGAGACAGGCATAACTGGGGCCCATGCGGGTACCCATAGCCACACCTTTTATTTGGAGGAAGTGAGTCAAGTTTAAGGAGAAATTGTTCAGTGAGAGAACAAGTTCAGCCAGACGGAGGAGAGTGGTGGTGGATGGTGATTGTTCGGGCCTCTGTTCAAGGAAGAAGTGGAGAGCCTTCAGACCATCCTGGTGGGGGATAGAGATGTAGATGGATTGGACGTCCATAGTGAAGGGGAGGCGGTTAAGGCCAGGGAACTGGAAATTGTTGATATGATGTAGGGCATCAGAAGAATCGTGGATGTAGGTGGGAAGAGATTGGACAAGGGGAGAGAGAATGGAGTCAAGATAAGAAAAAATGAGTTCCGTGGGGCAGGAACAGGCTGACATGATTGGTCTGCCGGGGCAGTCCTGTATGTGGATTTTGGGAAGGAGATAGAAGCAGGCTGTCCGAGGTTGGGAGACTATGAGGTTGGAAGCTGTGGAGGGAAGATCTCCAGAGGAGATGAGGGCAGTGACAGTCCTGGAAACAATGGCTTGATGTTCAGTGGTGATGACATGGTCCAAGGGGAGGTAGGAGCAAGTGTCTGAGAGTTAGCCCACCGAACACCTCTCTGTCTCAATTTCTGGTGATAGACTGTCCACCAATATTCATTACAAGCCCACTGACTGTGATCCTCACACCTTACTTTCTGTAAGGACTCCATCCAGTCTCCCAGTTTCTTCGCCTCTGTTGCATCTGTTCCAATGATGCCACTTTCTAAACCAGTGCTTCTGATGTGTCTTCCTTCTTTCCTAACAGAGGTTTCCCACCCACGATGGTTGACAGGGCCCTCAAATGTGTGTGACCCATCTCCCGTGCTTCTGCCCTCATACCTTCCTCTCCCTCCCAGAACCATGATAGGGTCCCCCTTGTCCTCACTTTTCACCCCACCAGCCTCCACATTCAAAGGATCATCCTCCACCATTTCCACCAACTCCAGTATGATGCCACCACCAAACACTCTTCCCTTCACCCCCCTGTCGGCATTCCGTAGGGACCGTTCCCTCCGGGACACCTTGATCCACTCCTCCATCACCCCCAACACCTCAACCCCCTCCCACAGCATCTTCTCATGCAACTGCAGAAGGTGCAACACCTGCCCCTTTACTTGCCCCCTCCTCACTGTCCAAGGGCCTGAACACTCCTTTGAAGTGAAGCAGCATTTCACTTGTGCCTCCTTCAATTTAGCCTACTGCATTCGCTACTCCCAACGCGGTCTCCTCTACACTGGAGAAACCAAACATAGACTGGGTGACTGCTTTGCTGAACACCTTTGGTCTGTCCACAAGCATGACCCAGGCCTTCATGTCATTTGCCATTTCAACACCCCATCCTGCTCTCATGCCCACATGTCCGTCCTTGGCCTGCTGCAATGTTCCAGTGAAGCTCAACGCAAACTGGAGGAACAGCACCTCATCTTCCAATTAGGCACTTTACAGCCTTCCGGACTTAACATTGGGTTCAACAACTCCAGACCATGAACTCTCTCCTCCATCCCCACCCCCCTTTTTGATCCCCCCTTTTTTCTTATTCGTTTTTACTTTTTAATATTTATTTATTTATTCCCATTTATTTTCATTCTTATTATTTTTAAAGTTTAGTTCCATTTTTATTCATTGCTTAATGCACAGCTTTTAGCCTTTTCGATCTGTTTTCCCACCACCATCCCCTCCCCCCACCCCACCCCCCACTAGGGCCATCTGTCACTTTCCAGAGTGCTTACCCTGATCCGGCTATTATCACATTCTGCTTTCCACTCTTACTGTCGCCATTAGCACCTCCTTTACCCAGAAACACCACTATTAACAACCCTTTGACCTTTTGTTTATGACATCTTTCGCAATCTCTCCTTTGCCTCCACCTATCACTGGCCTTCTATCCAGCTTCACCTGCTCCCTCCCCCCTTAAACAGTATATATTTCACCACATTTCTACTTCTCTTTAGCTCTGAAGAAGAGTCATACAGACTCAAAATGTTAACTCTGTCTTTCTCTCCACAGATGCTGTCAGACAGACCTGCTGAGTTTTTCCAGCATTTTTTGTTTGTCTTTGAGATTTCCAGCATCAGCAGTATTTTGCCTTTATCATATAAAATCAGAGCTGATTGCTTTGTTAACAAGCTGCATTGTTCATTAATTAGCTTTTTTAAAATGGTGGGCAAGCTGTCCATTTTGGCACTGTACGCTTTTCGTATTATTGCAGACTGGCATGATGGCCTGACATCATCACATCGGATTTTACGCAAGTATGGCGTGGGATTTACAGCCATAAAAGGGATGTGAACACACAACCTACTAAACCAAAGACAAGAGTAAGCCACAGCTGACACCTAAATTTAGCATAATTCTATCATCGTCCTACGATGAGAAACAGTGTCATGTACAATCAAGCCAATTGCATCTGTGACTGTCTCTATGATCTTCACCGACTTCCCAGTGCCAAATTACTTGCCAAATTCCTTAATTAAAATAATTCATTAGCAAAGCCTTTAAGTGTATATCTGCAACTCTGCAATCTTGTTCACACCAAATAACCCTCTTCCTTTCAGGTTGCCTGTTTCTTTCAATATTATAGATGTTTATCAAACTGGCAGAAGTAAAAATTTATCTTGCCCCACTTTTTGGGCAGAGGGGTCACAATTTACGACTGGCCCGTACTGGTTCCGTTGGAGATGGGCAGCATGCAAACTTAGTGCTCCCGCCTCATTGCAATGATTGCAGCATGAGGCCGAGCAGGTTCCTCACTGCTGGCTTCCTCTTCACTGCTGACAGTTCCCTCTGCACCCAGCAGGAGGCAAAACAGCTTTGTGCTGAAAGCGTGTGGTTCAGCCCAGGCTGCCCTTATTAAAGGCAGTATGTCCCTCTTTTAAAGTTAGAATTTGAAAGATGGAAAATGGAACAGGAGACATGGAGGACTCCAGGTTGGCAGATGTGGTGCTCGGGGTATAAGTGGTGCAGATGGACAAGGTTAGAGACACCATGTTTGCACTGGGTGGTGCAGCTGGCCTTCAAGGACACTGCCAGAAAAGAGTTTGAGTAGGTAGCCAGGGAGGCCAACACTCAGAGTCCGGTCTAATGACCTCAAGGTCAGTAAACACATCTTTACATGACTTCTCCCATCCGCCCCGCCACACTCCCAGCCTTTCGTACTGCTCAACGTACCACACCTCATCACTTACCCAGCAGCACACACTGGTACTTACTGCCTGTAGTAATTGTAGCTTTAAGGAACATAGTGCCTATACTTCAAAACTTGTTGTACTATGTAGTGTCACGTGACAGTGTGAAGGAATCAACCCTAAGCACGGGGAACCTTAGGGGTGAGGTTTCTGTCTGGTTGTGCATGTAACTGTTGCTGAAGTCCTGAAAATAAAGTTCAGTTTCTTATCAGAAACGTGTCTGGAAAATCAAGTCTATAACAACAGGCGACGAGGACAAATTATTCCCGGCACTGACTTTCACCCAGTGAATGTAAGTATCTTGTTTTAAACAGAAGAAGTATACTCACCAGGTATTCCACTTTTTGGCAGGATCAACCCCTTTGACTCACCCACAGAGGATTGGAGTCAATATATAGAACGCCTCGGTTCCTTTCTCCAAGCAAACAAAATAACAGTGGAGGAAAAAAAGAAAGCAATTCTCCTAAGTTTCTGTGGGAGTAAAACTTATAATTTAATCCATAGTTTGATGGCCCCAAACGCTCCTAATTTGAAGAACTTCAGCGAACTTGTAGACCTTGTAAAGGGTCATTTTCAACCCAAACCCTCCGTAATCACGCAGAGGTTCAAATCTAATTTGAGAGTAAGAGCCTGGGGGGAACCATAGCAACATACGTAGTAAAGTTGAAACAGCTAACTGAACATTGTGACTTCAGGGAGACCCTAAACGATATGTTAAGGGATCGTTTGGTCTGCGGTGTGCACGATGATGCCATTCAACGACGGCTATTAGCTGAAGTAAATATCGATTTTAAAAGAGCATTGGAAATAACGCTTGCGATGGAAAGCGCTGAGTGGGATTTGCAGGCCTTACAGGGTGTACAAAATGGCGCAGTTTTCCAGTTGGGGCGGGGACAGGCCGCTGGGTGTGGCGCGAAAGCCAGGGAGTCAGCCGCAAAGCGGAAGACAGTCCCTGCTACCCATAAATTTTAAAAATATACAGGAGACAGCTCAGCTACAAATCTGAAAATGAATTGTTGCAGATGTGGAAGTAACCTTATCCCTGAAACTTGCTGTTGTAAAGAGGTGAAATGCCATTATTGTGATAAAAAAGGGCACATACTGAAGCAATGTAAAGCAAGATTGAGACAAGCAGCCAGGCAGCAAACTAAACTGATGTGGAAGAACCAGAAACCACTAATTCCAATGTTTATTCTCTATTTAAAGTGAAAGTGGGGAAAACAGAGCCAATCACTGTTACACTGCAGGTCAATGAAAAACCTTTAATTATGGAAGTTGATACCGGTGCATCAACCACTGTAGTGGGGGAGGCACACATTCAAATGTTTAAACAAGGATATTCAACCATTGAATATGGGGCAGACTTCAGCCAAATTGAAAACGTATACTGGTGAAGCCATACAAGTAAAAGGTATTACCACTGTACCTGTTTATTACAAGCACCAGACAGCACAGTTCCCTGTGTTTGTAGTGGAAGGTCAAGGAGCAAGCATTCCATGCCATGACTGGTTAAAGGAAATTAAACTAAATTGGTCTGAAATTTTGTATCTGAGAGCTGGAGGACTGCCAGAGCTGTTAAAGAAATATGATAAGGTCTTTCAAGCTGAACTGGGGAAGATCAAGGGCTTGCGGGTTAAGATCTATGTTGACTCTGAAGCAACTCCTCATTTTTTTAAAGTCAGGCCTGTACTTTATGCCCTGAGAGAGAAAGTTGACACCGAATTAAAACATTTAGAGAAGCTGGGTAATATTCAGCCAGTTCAATTTTTGGAACGGGCAACACCCATAGTCCCTGTCTTGAAACTGGATCAGACCATCCATATCTGTGGGTATACAAGTTAACAGTAAACAAGGCTGCCAAGTTGGGTAAGTACCCTATCCCCAGGACAGAGGATCTGTATGCCAAATTAGCAGCAGGAAGAACTTACACTAAATTAGATATGAGTCACACATATCAGCAGTTGGAACTGGATGATACATCCAGAGGATTTGTAGCTATAGACACACACAGAGGGTTGTATCAATACACGTGCCTGCCTTTTGGTGTTTCTTTGGCCTGTACAATTTTCCTGAGAACGATGGAAAGCTTGCTGCAAGGGCTACCTCAAGTCATGGTCTACCTGGACGATGTTCTAATAACTGGGTTAACAGAAGCGGAACACTTGGCTAGCTTGTAAGAAGTCTTAAAATGATTATTGGGAGCAAGGGTGCGCTTGAAAAAGGAAAAGTGTACCTTTCAGGAGAGCGAAGTCATTTACTTGGGCCACCAGGTGGATGCCCAAGGGTTACACCCAGTAGAAGGAAAAGTTAAAGCTATTAAGGAGGCACCCTTGCCTACAAATGTATCAGAGCTCAAGTCATTCTTGGGTATGGTAAATTATTATGGTCGATTCCTACCCAACTCATCAATGGTCCTAGCCCCTCTACACTCCTCATTAAAGAAAAACCAACATTGGTCTTGGAAGTCACCTCAAGAAGAAGCCTTCATGAAAGTTAAACAGCTCTTGCACTCTTCGAACTAGTTAGTACACTATGACCAGGCAAAAGAATTGGTGCTAACTTGTGACACATCCCCCTATGGCGTGGAAACGGTACTCTCACAAGATGAATGACGGATCAGAAAGGCCAATAGGCTATGTATCCAGAGCCCTCTCTACAGCTGAGAAGGGTTATTCACAAATCGAGAAAGAAGGATTATCGATTATTTTTGGAGTCAAAAAATTCCATCAGTACATGGCCAACATTTTACTATAGTACCTGATCACAAACCACTCTTGGGTCTGTTTGTGAGAAAAAGCTATCCCTCCCATAACTTCTGCAAGAATTCAAAGATGAGCTTTGATTTTATCAGCATATGAATATACTTTCATGCACAGACTAGGGATGAATATAGCCAATGCAGATGCCCTAAGTCGCCTTCCTTTGTAGGAGAGCAATGAACATGCTCCAACTCCCCAAGAGATCGTATTAGCAATGAATTTCCTGGATTCTTCACCAATCTGTGCAAGACAAATAAGAAACTGGGTGAACCGTGATCAAGTCCTGTCTAGAGCACGAGACCAAGTACTGAAAGGATGGTCCCAGGAACCAGTCCCTGAAGAATTGAAGCCATTCTTCATCCGAAGGAATGAATTGAATAGCCAGGGTGGTATTCTGTTATGGGGTGCATGAGCCATTGTTCCTTCACAAGGAAGGGAACTGTTCTTAACTGAGTTGCAAAGTCCATGTCCTGGAATTTCCAAAATGAAAATGCTTGCAAGAAGCTATATCTGGTAGCCAGGTATAGACACTGTTAAACACTGTTTCCAGTGCCAGAAACAATAGAAGTTGCCTGTTGCAGCCCCACTGCATTCATGGGAATGGCCTGGTCGACCCTGGGTGAGACTGCATCTAGATTATGAAGGTCCATTTCTAGGCATCATGTTTCTACTAATAATTGATGCACATTCAAAATGGTTAAACACATTCAAAGTTAGATTGCCAACATCAGGTGTGACTATAGAAAGGTGACACCAAAGTTTTTCTATACATGGGTTTCCAGAAGTCATTGTCTCAGACAATGGTGCTGCATTTACTATTGTTGAATTTCAATAATTCATAAATGGTATCAAACATGTAAAGGCAGCACCGTATCATCCATCATCTAATGGAATGGCCGAGAGAGTTGTACAAACTTTTAAAGTTGGAATGAAAAGATAATTGAGAGGATCATTAAAGATTAAACTTTTGCATTTCCTGTTTCACTATAGAACGACCCCCGCACTCCTACAGGTCCAACGCCTTCAGAATTACTTATGAAGCGCTGCCTTCATATGGATTAAGCCTGGTACTTGCCAATTTTGAGGGGAAAGTAGAGAACAGTCAAGGGAATCAAAAAGTGACTAATGATTTGCATAGTCGAGAATGAGAATTTACTGTCGATGAAACAGTATTTGTATGAAACTTCAGTGGTCGATTGAGTTGGTTACCTGGTGTAATAGTTTCTTTGACCAGACAGTTGTCATACCATGTAGAAGTGGAAGGCTGGATCATCCGAAAACACATGGATCATTTGAGAAGAAGGGAGATACCCCAACAAACCAATGTTCAACCTGTAACCATTGTAGAACCTATGGTCCCCGTTGTGATTGATCAACCAAGGATAGACATACCAGGTGTCTCTGTCTGAGTTGGTAACACTGAACTGCCTGTGCCTAAGGATATTGCCATGGTTCCACATCGCCAGTTGTTATAGACTTGATTTTCCATACAAATTTCTCATAACAGTGAACTTTATTTACAGGGCTTCAGCAGCAGTTACATGTTTCCATCAAGATCCACAACGAGACAAAAGTTCCACCTCTAAGGTTCCTGCGCTTAGGGCTGATTCATTCACACTGTCATGTGATGCTACACAGTACAATAAGTCTTAAAGCTACAGTCACTATATTCCTTAAAGCTACAGTTACTACAATGCCTCACCCTTATACCTAACCCTCACTGGCTCCACATACCTCCGGTGATTCAGCAACATCATACACAACACACGAACACAGTGTTATGCATTTACTGACATTCTGTCCTCTTCCTTGCAGTCGCCAAGCAATGTGTTTATATTACTAATAACATTAATGGGATGAAAATGTTATTGTTAGAAGATGTGACGTTAAAAGCCTAGTAATACAATAGGAAATTTACATTCAAAGGAAAAGCTAGGTATAAACAGAAAGGCAGAGGCATTTAAGATCTAACCAGCCTGTACACCTGCAGCTGTGTCTGCAAGGTAACTCATTCTAGATTCGTAAGGTCAAATGTGCTTTGCCTGGGGTCTTTTTAAATCTGTGTTTTACTGTTGCCTTAACGGGGGTGTAACTGAGAGTCAGATTAATTAGGGGATTTTTGTAGAAATTATAGTAATAATTTTGCAGACTTACGCATGTGCTTACATTTTTTCTTGTATTAATAAATGTTTAATTTAGTTTTTTTAAAAACCTCTTGAGACTTGGTGGTCTTATTACCACTGAATTCAATGCCTGCATCTCGAAACATATAAAATGCAAAAATGAGTTATGACAGTTGTTTTAAGTTTCCCTCTGGGATTTGAACAACTCAGCCTTTACCATCGGCTGTGTCATAATAATCTGACATTCACAGCCACCAACTCAGGTCTGGTACTGCACATACCTTGAAAGCAAGAATAGAGTTCGAATCAGCACATGGTGAGTCATCCAGGTAAGAGGTGACTACAGCCAGGCCAGGGGAAAGGATGGTTCTTTTGTCAGATCATAGGAGGGTGAGGTTGCAGGCAAGTTCTGCTTCGGAGGCCTCAGATAGGCATTTTGGAGATTGCTGATGGGCATGCATACCGAGATGCTGGGTGCATTGGCTGGACTGCCTGCTAGCCTCCTGTCACTGCCTAGGAGCATAGAGGAGTCTGGCTCAAACTTTGCAGAGGGCATGGCACCTAGCTTGCCCTCTCTGCGGCCTTTACTCACTCTCTGTGCTGCAGATCCAGAGGCACTGCCACTGCTACCTACCCACCACCTCCCCCCGCCATATCTATTACAGCCTTTGTATGGACAGATGTCATGCTTGTAGTATAAAAGGTTAACAGAAGGGATATACTAATGTATGATGTAGAGAATGAAGTACTACTGACATCAGATAGTCATATGTTAGACGAGAGAGAGAGGGAGAAAGAGAGGTTAAAATCATGCCTAGGAGCAACATACCTACTCTGTAACCTGTTTAGTTGTGGCACTAATAAACAAGTGTTAAGCAGATACCAGAGTATGACTAACCAAGTACCACGCCTAGATTCCACAGATAGGACTATCTCAGACCAACACTCCTCTGTCATCCCTGTGAACATGCAGGAACATGCTCTGATAAATCCAGGAAATCTCTACAACACCTCCAAAAACACTCCAGAATACTGTGAGGAGAACCTCTTAAAAATTACCTTACCTGTAGTTCAGTTGCCTGGCTCTTTAAATAATGTGACTGCAGGGCCCATCTTGCAGCTTAACATTTGTTGGCTGAAGAGCTTTGTACGAATCCTTTGCCTGGACCTGGGTGCTCCCAAATTTGATATCCCAGTGTTGCACCAGCCAGTTGGAAGGTGTGACATCCTAATATTACCCCTTCACAGCCTTTCATCACACACTGGGGACACTTTCTGAAGAGGGTGCACCGTGGGGACATGCCAGAAGCAGCTGAAGGCGGTGCTACAGAAATTAAATTCTCAGTCACAATGTGTTTGCTTGGCTCCATTAATCTCGCTCTCACATGAAAGCTAAGGCTGTGGGTTTCAGCTCCACTGAAGGACAGACCATCACTTCAATGCATTGTCAATACTGCATTGTCAGATATGTGGTCCTTCAGATGGGGCATTAAACTCAGACCCTGTCTGCCCGTTTAAGCTGGACATTAAATTCCCATGAAAAAGAGGAGAGGAGAGATTTCACCTTCACATCATGGCCAAACGCCAAACACATTAATTGATCCTTCATGTTATCACTTTTGTTGGCAGTTCCTGTGCCTAGATAACAATTACTGATCAGGTGCTATCTGAATGTAAGCTTATAAGAAAAATAGTTCAGTTCTGGCATTTTCTCTTTATACTTTGTGCCTTTTATGTGATGTGTCTTAACAGGCCAATATATCAGTGTAATGAAACTTGACTACGGGGTTTATTTAGGTAGATAATGTGCGAGGCAAAATGTTCTTATTTAAGGTGCTTGAGTACCCTTGGCTTGAGTTTTGATTTGCAGTGCAAGCCTGAAATATATTGTGCCCCCATATGTTATATAAGGGATGTTACAAGCTCTTAATGTACCAGTTACACTGCAGATATTGTTGATGCTGAATGTTGTCAGCACATAACACTAAGCTATACAATCCACTCGGCTCTCTAGTCAGGGAGGACAGTGGGTTTTTCTCATCTTTAACTAAATGTATATCTAGAATTCTACATGTTGGCTAGTAGCATTTTAATGTAGGAAATTAAAAATGGTCCTATCAACCACTAAACTCTTTAAACCACAAGATTGGCTGTTCGCTGGTTATTGTGCAGTTAGTTTAAGTGGAAGCAGTGTGTCACTGTCTCTTTCTATTAGTCTCGCGCCCAGTATCGAATCCTGAAATGACAATGTTTCAGCTTCGGTCATGAAGCTCCTGTGTTATTTAACACCTATGTTGTTTTATAGCAAAGCTTACTGTATAATTGGATGGTTAAACTATCAGATAGTTTCAGATAGTGTTGGACACCATGAAGAGTGAAACTTGTGAGCAGCATTTTGCACAGCAAGACAGAGGACATATTACTTTATGATGATTGAAATATAAGGTCAGAGAAATGATAGTACAGGAGGATGTAATTCAACCTATTGTGCTAGTGCAGGCTCTTCAGATGGAGTTTACCATTCAAATCCCAATTCCCTACCCTTTCTATTAACCCTTTCATATTTTTCCTATTCAAGCACTTATCTAATTCCCTTCTGTCAGGAGGTAATATTAATCTAACCCCTCAGCCCTACCCAACCCCCTCCCTCCCCAGTTAATGTTGCAATCCTAATACAATGAAGTGCATGCTCTAGTTGTAAGTTACAGCAGCTGTTACTAACTGGGGAAAGGTTAGGGCATTATTCTAAAGTATATATAAGAACCTGTGGAGGAGAAAAGGGAATCTGTACCTTTGTTCTCTGAGTTTTGTGAATGGGCCTATGTTAAAGAAAGATTGGCTCCAGCTTCTACCTTTACTCAGTGAATCAGCAATGATTTGTAACACCCCACTCTCCTTCCCCTTTCATTGAGGTCGTTGGAGATTCATATCAGGTGGGAAGGATACATTGACAGAATCCTAGGTAAATCAGAGTGCCTACACATATTACATGTCCAAGCCCCTTCATTACATGGACTCCAACAGTTCAAGATTAAAGGCCCATCACCATTTTCTGTATGACAACTCGAGATGAACAAGATATGTCAGCCTTGCCAGTAATGCCCATATTCTGGAAACAAAAACTTTTTTTTTTAGAAATTGGCATACATGCACCTTCACAATTCATGGAGTTTGAGCTGTTGGGTTGCAGTTTGGTCACAGTTGTTGCTGATGTTAGTTAACCATTGTTGTAATGTGCCTTTAAGGGATAGCAGCATGCCATCACTAGAAGGGTTGTGTGTCATCCTCAGTTTCAGTCTGGCCTGTGAGCAGAACCCAGCACACTCAGCCCTGCTACTGATGTCTTCAAGCTTTCTATCCATACATGCAGGTTCTGTTACAGATAGGAGGGGCTTTAATTTAAACAGCGGTGATTTTCCACTCACTATGCATCCATAAACAGAAAGGTACTTTTGATTTCTGATTTCCCCCTTTACAAGTGGTGGTGTATGTTGCCCAACCCTTCAGTTTGGAGTGATCCAATCCTCTATTAATAAGCACACAGCAAACTTGAGATAAGCTAAAATAAGAGGGTTGGTTTATTTTACACACACACAAAACACAGGAAAGAGGTTTTGCAATGTCCATCCCTTGTTGCATTCATACAATGAAAGAGAGATAAGGGAAAGAAAGGGGTACAGGGCAGATTCCATGATAAATGTAAGAATTATTGTTTCATGTGAGTCCAGGGTCCAGAATCAAAGTCCAATGAGGAATTCTTTCATAGAGCTCGGACAGCTGAAGACCAGTGGTGTTCAACATGCTTTTCCAGTTGTTTTGATGTCCCAAGGTGAAGTAGGTATGCACTGATTGAATCAGTTCTGTAAGCTATAGTACTGAAATCTTCCCAGCAGTTAGGTTAGATGGGGGCCAGTTGTCCAACCTGCCCAGAGCTTGCTTCGGTGTGGCCTGCCTGTCAGGTGTTAAACAGCAGATTGAAGATGGAATCCAAAAGCTGTATAATTAAAGCAATTCAAACAGATCAAGTCTCAGCCGTGTGACAGGATGGCTTCAGGTCAAGCTATTCAGTTAATGAGGCCTTTTGTTAAAATCCACTGTGTTTTGAGCAGGTAACTGTAGAACCATTAGCACAATGTTGGAGATGAGGAGTCACAAATCGCTCTGCCTTTGTCCATAGCTGGCTGGATCAGATGTCTCATCTACTATAATAAAAACAGAAAATGCTGGAAAAGCTCAGCAGGTCTGACAAGGTCAGAGCTCCGAAGAAGGGTCATACAGACTTGAAACATTAACTCCGTTTCTTTCTCCATAGATGCTGTCAGACCTGCTGAGCTTTTCCAGCATTTTCTGGTTTTATTTCAGATTTCCAGCATCCGCAGTATTTTGCTTTTATCTTAGTGTCTCATCTATTATCCTTTGTGTTGGCTTGGCTGGAATGTTTATACAATGCAAGGGGTTTAATGTGTTAGCCTGTGTCCACTTTTAAACTGCTCAGAAACACCCAGAACTATCATGCGGTCAGCGAGCAGCCATTTTATCAGTCCAGCCATTTGTCCGTTTTAAAAGAAAAATAATAATTGTATAAAGTAGCCAGAGTGATGTAGATATAAATATATATTTATATTTTCCTTCATGTCTTCTGACCATGGCAGTTCTCATGTGCCTAATGTAAATTAATGAACCCACAATGTGTTTACACAATCCCTTATGAGTGATTAGTGCCTTTATATCATTATAAAAACACGACAAACATGGCTGGTGATATTTCCAAAAGTGATTTACAAGATTATGACACTAGGTTAAGAGGGTTTTAATTAAACAAGCACATTCTTCTTGACTGGGCTAGAGTACACTTTTATATGTCAAATAAATAACCTTGGCCTGGATTTTATAGTTCTAACTGTGCATGAGGCTCATTACTCACACAGAGGAAAAGAAATAGGTGACACTAGCTGTGTGGGAGTGGATTACAAGGCAGTAATCCAATTTATGGTTTCGGGTGATGAATTTACAGCAGATTTTACAGCCCTCTGCCTGCAATTTCAGACATTATTTCAAATTGCTGCTGAAATATCCTGCTTTTTAAATTCTACCAAGAATGTTAACACATTTCCTTTTTTTTCCTCTTACAATTCAAAGCAGCATGAGATTCCTACTGGCTCTGAGAATCAAGTGTTCTTTTCTCTTTTTTTGCCTTTAAGCAGATTGCTGATGGGTGCTAATGGCTGGGTGACAGTAGATTGCTGATTGTTCATAATTCCCAGATAAGATTGCAAGAAGTGATTGAATGAAAAGGAAAATTTGGGTAGCATGTATAACTAATCTGCTGATCTGCAATTGCCTGTTTCTGGCTGGCAGTAACAGTGAAAATTCACACCAGAGTTCTCAGAAATAGGTGTGGTGAGAAACTCATGGAGAGACAAAGGCCTTCCTACTGTTTGAGTCATGTGAATCTCTACTGGCCAATCAATATATACATGTACATTTGAGCCATTTACTACCAGCATTGGTTCAGTGGTAGCACTCTCATCTCAGAGTCAGAAGGCCATTGGCATTGGTTGAAGTCCCATTCCACAGGCCTAAGCACGTAATCTAGGCTGATACTAAACTGCAGTATTGAGGGAGCTCTGCACGGTTAGAGGTGCCATCTTTCAGATTAAGCAGAGGTCCTGCCTTCCCTCTCATGTGAATTTAAAAGATCCCACAGCAAAAATCATCTTCAGTGCCTTACATGGTTCACATCATGTGGGAAGTACACATCCCTTCTCAATGACTATTAGGAATAGGGAAATAATTTCCAGGTTAACATCCATAAGTAAAGTAATTATTTCATCCGACTCTGTTCTATCGATCCGTACAGCTCTAGCCATTGTTCCATTGAAGTTTTCTCCTGAGTTCCATCAAGATTATGCTTTAGGCTTTCCTTTCTCCCTGTATTCTATGCTGAAATCAAGACTCTTCACACCTTTGTTATGCAGCTTCTTACCTCCCTCAGTTTGCCTTTCAGATCAGATGTTAAACCAAAGCCCTTTCTTCCCTTTTAAAAAATCCATGACACTATTCTTAGAAGAATAAGTAACTTCTCCCTACTGTTCTGGCCAGCATTAATCCCTCAATCAACACCATTAAAGCAGATGATTTGGACATTGATCTCATTGCCATTTGTGGGAACTTCTTGTCTGAAAATTGACTTTCACTTTTCCTACAACAGTGACCATACTTCAAAAGTGCTTCATTGAGAGCAAAGCACTTTGGAACTCCCTGAGATGGAGAAAGGCACTATATAAATGTAAGTCCTTGCTTTCTTTTCTTTCTATGAAAGATTGTGAAGTTATGAAAGCCAAACTTGCTGATATTTGGTGACAACTTCTTCATTCATCTCAACATTTCCTATTCCTTTTAAACTTGCCGGTGTCCTACACCATACACCCAGGTTGATCAATAGGAAAAAACAGGCATCTGAATATATCGGGGAGAGTGGGCAGAACTGGGTGTATGCACAGAGCTAATGTAGGGATCACTTGTGAAACTAATAAAGGTAAATATAAGTACTGGGCTGTAATCCATTTTACACTAAGGAATTAGATCATAATTAGTTTAGATTAATGCTACTGTTTTGTTTCAAATTAAAAAGAAGCTGCATAGCAGAAATGAGGAACAAAAATTATTGCAACCTTCATAAAAGAAATTAACTAACAACTAGATGCATTATTTATATAGTGGACATGCATTAGCCAATGTTATGAGGCTTAGAGTTGCTGACTAGAGGCCTGAATAATGCCTTCTGCAGCTGAAAATACTTCCTAGTGTTAACTCAAGCACTATCACTTGATCCTATCCTCACAAACACCAGCTCAGAGGCTCACACTACACTTTTACATGCTAGGATAGAAGAAGGATCAGCACGTGATGAGATACCAGCCACAGGAGCGCAGGAACCAGAGCAGGGGAGAAAGCATAGGACATGTCGCAGTTCGCTGAATGGAGATGTCTCACACTGGTTCTGCTGTACAGGACTCAGATAAGTACTTTGATTGGCCAGGCTACCGAAGAAAGCTGAGGACTAAATATATAATCACAAAGCCTGGCAGAAAGGCTACACACAATGTCAAGGAGCATGGAAGAATCCAGCAGCAACCTGGCATTCTTTGTACAGTGCTTGGAACATGTCCTTTGTAACATGGGATGCGTTGACAGCTCTATCAGCACGCCTGTCGAACCCACTAGACATCTGATGGCCAATGTCACAACTTAACTTGAAGGAGCTTCCAACAATGCTCTAAGTGCTACAGTAGAAACTCACACTGCTTGTTGCCTTGCAAGCTCAGACTAAAACAAATCATCTGGTCATTTAACATATTTCTGTTTATGGGAGTTTGCTGGGCACCTATTAGCTGCTGCGTTTCCTGTGCTACAACAGTGATTATCCTTCAAAATGTGCTTCATTGGCTGTAAAGCATCTTGCAGTCATGAAAGGTACTAAATAACCGCAAGTCTTTTTTTTCTTTTTACCTGCGCTTTATTATGAGCCCAGCTGATGTTAATACTGAACAAGTCAGATCCCAGAGTGAAATCTAGCTTGTTAGGTCCTGACTTTGATTTTTTTTTTAGAAATCGTGGAGGTCACATTCACAAGAGCAAATGAACATATTCACAAGAGTCTGCCAATATACTGTTAACACAAAGAATAAAACAGTTATTAAAGAAAAAATGAACTATATTACACTAGACAAAAAGATTGGAAAGATTTCAATACGGAAAATGACTCAAACTCACACTGTTCCTTTTATCCCAGGAACCCTTACAGACACAAAACCCTGGTGAAGATTTACCGCTGTCTCAACGCCAAGGGCAGAATTTTATCCTTGGCGTGCAGGCCCAGAGGGGGCACCCGCGATCAGCAGCGCACTGTGATTTAACGCAGGCAGGCCAATTAAGGCCCATCCAGCGTGAGACGTGGCCTTTCAATGAGCACGAGGAGGGGGGCTTAATGTCCACTGGGTCCAATGGCGTCCTCACGGCCAATTCGAATGCGGCCTCGCCAGCCCCCAGAAGGCTGCCACTGAAGGACGTGGAAGTCGTGTGAATGGATGCCACAGCGGGTGGACATGGCAGGCGGGAGGGCAGGTCAGCAGTGCACTAAGCCCAGTGTTTTTCGGACGAGTACCTCGGTGTCCTCCTGGAGGAGGCAGCAGCCAGGAGAGAAACACTTGTCCCCACGGACGGGAGAAGGAGCCCCCCCTCCCCCCCGCCACCCCCCACCTCCCACCTCACCAAAAAGGCCTGGGAGGAGGTGGCATCCCGGGTCAGCAGCCACGATGTGGTGAGGCGCACATGGGTCCAGTGCCGGACGCGCTTTAACGATCTCCTGCAATCGGGAAGGGTGAGTACAATGTTGGCATGGGTCATTTTGCAGAACAGGTAAGAGCTGCCCATCCCTTCCGTGGACCTCAGAGGTGTTAGAGTATGAGTGGCAAATGTCAATGAGGCAGGATTTGGCCAAAGTGGGTGAGCCCTGGCTGCTTGGACTGAGTGCCTTGCAGCTCCACCGTCACAAATCAGCTGAGCCCTGCGAGGTGTTCTTCAGGTGTGATTGGCCAGGCTGCAATGGTATTGCAGGTAGAGAGTGGACTAATCAATGCTCCTCTATCCATCCAGGAGAAAACATCCCATAACAATGCAGAGAAGTCCCGGACTGGCAGGGGACCCCCACACCACCTCATCCTTAGTAGATACAAGCAAGAGACCCTGGAGCTGGAGAGGCACCATGCACCTCATTCAAGCGGCTGCGGTGAGGTTGGGGTGCCAGAGGTAGGTAAGAGTGCAGCGCACTGAGGTGAGATTGTGGATTTTTGCAACCATTCCAGTGTAATCTGTATATTGATGTGAGCCTCGAACCTGGAATGCCCACTGATAATGGAAAGACGCGGGCACAATGATGCAGATCTCTGTCTCACCAAGGTGCCAGGCATGTGCATGCACATTGACAGTGTAATGACTTAAACTAATGACATGCCCTTCTTCTCCCCTTTAAGCTCACCAGCAGCCCCTTGTTGTGAGGAGCCTGAGGGCCCACCCCTGACCCCTGACGACCAGCATGCTGATCATGCACCAGCGTCACACCCTCTCTGTCAGGCAGGCACCAGTGCAGATACCAGCACCTCAGTAGGCATAAGATCAGCGTCTAGTATCTCGGTGCACATTTGTGAGGGCACTTCACACTCACCTGAAGTGCAGGCAGAGGCAGAGAGTGCCCAGGGCGCCAGCAGTCAGAGGCCTCCTGGAGACCAGGACACTGCTCATTCAAAGGCTGATGATGGGCCTCTGGAGTCGTCCGTTAGGCAGCAGCTGCTGGATGTCCAGCAGGTGTGCGGGACGCTCTGGCGGAGATACATGAGGGTCTGCGTGCCGTGGTGTCCGTTGTGGAGCAGAAGTATTGCCTTGACCCTCATTGCCGAGCGCAATGCTTCCTCCGTGGAGAAAGTAGCAACTCTCATGGAGAGGCTCCGCCAGGGACTCTACCAGGGGTCCCTGGGGATGTGCTCGGACCTGCAAGCCCATAGACCGGCAATGACCTCAGCTGGTCAGTGTCCATGTGGGAGATGGATTAGACACCCAGTATCCCAACTAGGTACCCGTCCATCAATGGTGAGCAGGGAGGTCCAGAGCGACCTGACGTTGGCGCACAGGCTATCGTCTCTGCGGGCTCCTCTCAGGGCACTCTGGAAGATGGCAGCAGCTCCTCCGCCCCTCTGCCAGTGACTGTGGCATCTGATGAGGCTGCGGCAACTGGGGAGATGCCAGCCATAGCATTGGCTGTTCACTCTCAGGCAGGGACAATACAGGCTCCACGGGCCACAGGACGCCCGCCAAGGTCATGAAGGCCAGCAAAACAACAGAGTGAGTAGGCTGTCTCCAATGCCGGTGTCAGTGAAGGGGGAGCACCCAGACAGAGCACTCCCAAATGTAAACGTAAATCACCTTAAGCACAACATGGCCTGATCACGGGTGATAGCTGTTTCCACCATTTTTCTGGGTTTTTTTAATGGTGTGATGTAAAACACCAATGAATATTATTTTCTGCTATGTTTGTCACTCAGAAATAAATGAGATCTTTTTTTTGCAACTGGCCTCTAGATGCTTCATTTGCTCTGTGGGTGCAGGGTAAGCCATGATGTTATGATAGACGTGTGACTCCTTACACTCTGTGCCAGTGCAATAAGGTTTATGTTGTTGACCAAGGAATTGGTCCTGCCAGGGATCGAATATGGAGGCTGCAGCCCTGGCATGTGATGGTGGTTCTTATTTGGTAGGCTAGCTGAAGGAGCATTGGATCAAAGCGTCCTGGTGTCCCTGCCTCCCTGGAGATTACCCAGGTCAGCGTCCATATCCTCAGCTTTCTCCTGAGCGTGCTCGCACTCGGACTCACTACTGAACTCATTGTCTGTGGCCTATGCAGCTGCGTGAAAATCTTCTTCCACCATTGCGTCCCCCCCTTTCCACCGCCAGATTGTGTAGTGCGCAGCATGAAACCACTATCAGTGACACACGATCTGGAGGGTACTGGAGTGCGCCCACTGAATGCTCCAGGCATTGGAAGCGCATCTTGAGAAGACCGATGGCTCTCTCCACCACAACCCTTGTGGAGCCGTGGCTCCTATTGTACCACTGCTCAGCTTCTGTTCTTGGGTGGTGGAGAGGAGTCATGAGCCATCTTCTGAGAGAATAGCCCTTGTCACCCAGCAGCCATCCATCCAGCCGGGCTGGAGCACTGAAGAGCCTCGGCACCTGGGAGTGTCTCAGGATGTAAGCGTCATGGGAGCTGCCAGGGTACCTTGCACAGACTTGCAGAATCTGCATCCTATGGTGACACACTATCTGCATGTTCATGGAGTGGAAGCCCTTCCTGTTGACGAAGGCACCGGGCTCACCTGCTGGCACTTTGATGGCCACATGTGTGCAGCCTATAGCACCCTGGACACGGGGGAAGCCAGCAATCGCTGCAAAGCCTCTGGCTCGCTCAGCCTGGCTGGCTTCGTCTGTACAGTAATGAATGAAAGTCAATACCCGCCTGAACAGAGAGTCTGTCACCAGTTTGATGCAACTATGGACAGCTGATTGGGAGACTCCACTCAGATCCCCAGCTGAGCCTGGAAAGAGCTGGAGGTATAGAAGTTTAGGGCCACCATGACCTTCAAAGCCACTGGCATGGGGTGTCCACCCACACAGTCAGAGCTGATCTCAGGGCTGATCCTCTGACAGATGGAGGTCACTGTTTCCCGTGAGAGACGGAGCTTCCGTCGGTATTGCACCTCGAACATAGCTGCATCGCCGCCTATAAACCCTGGCAGCAGGATAGTGGTGTCTTCTGCGGCCCCTTCTGCCTTGGCCTTCCTGCTGGCCCTGCACCCCTTGTGCCTGTGTCTCTCCGCCCACAAGTCGCTCCTCTGGAGGCTGAATAGGGACATCTGGCCTCCTCCCCCTTCTGACCCTCTCTTCCTCAGAGGAAGAGGTGCCTCCAGTGGAGATAACAATCCCCATTACCAAGGTAAGGGAAGGCTGTCTGATCCCTGGAAGGCCCCCCATACAGTGTGAGGCCTCCAGGGTCCTGGAAGACAACATTGAGTCCTGAACTGAAGCCTCTAAATGCTCTGTTTTTTTTAACTTCACTAAACTACCAACCCCTTGGTAATCCATCTCTTCAATTCAATCATTGTAAAACCTCGTTAAAAATGCATGTATGCATACAGGGCCCCACACTGTCTGGCACCCAGCTCAGAAAAACTTCTAAATGAAACTAAAACCAGGTTTCACCTTCCTTAACACCCAAATACAAAATGTAAATTAAACTTGAAGCTATACACTGTTGCTAACAACATTCTTTACTTTAAAAGCACTTCCCCAACATTGCCAAATTCTCAATTGCCACATTCTCAGATTGTCTTATGTGCTGATGGCTACTGATTTATTTTTTAAATTACTGCTCCAAATAGCAAGTGTTGCTTACCCCAGAAGGAACATGTTTCAGTTGGGCAGCTCGACTGTGTTCAGCAGCTGAATTATTATATCTTGTTAGATGACAAGCTCTTGCACCTGGGTCAATAATTGTAGCTTCAGATGCAAATTCAGCTTCTTACCCTGTCACTAGCAGCTTTGAGACAGAAAAAAAAACACAGAAATAGACAAATGAGAGAAAAGGACATTAAGTTAATCCCACATCCTTTAAACTTTGATCTGGAAAACAGCCAACACTGAGTTTCTTTTTAGACTCAACAGAAAAATCATTTATTAATCTGATCTTCTGAATAAAGTAAAAATGCATCTGTTTGTAAAGTCCATCCCAAGCACTATCCTCAAAGAATAATTGCTTGTATTCCTGAACCTTCTTTTGATGCATATTCCGTAATAATCCAATGTATAATTCACAAACTGCTTTTGAAGATGGAGAATGCAGCTCCAGCTTTTAAGTTCAAAGTGGTGTTTTTAACTAGAAAAAGCTTGCTTGGAAATGATCCAACAGGGCATTCGCTCATGGACTCTTGTTGACACTGCCTTTCACTGACGGCATTCAAAAGACCTCAACTACTTCCGATCTCAATGACAGCTCCCATTTTCCCTCTGGCAGGAGGTGCTGGCAATGTGAGATGGGCATTTAAAGGGACAGGCACAAAAGATAATTTTTAAAAATAATGGAATATTATAACTTATCTCAACAGGGCTGGAATACAAATGGGTGCAAGTTATTCTATAGTTGTATAATACTCTGCTTAGACCATATCTGGAGTGCTGTACATCAGGAGGGCTGACTGCTCAAGCTGACAGATATTGGCTTTGATTCACCTGATGCTGGGGTTAAAAGAGTTAAATTGTAACAACAGTCTGTATTCACCAGGCTTATGTGTTTTTTAAAATTTACTCTTTCATGGGATTTAGGTGTTACTGGCAAGGCCAGCACATTCTTAGGCTTGCTCAACCATTTCAGAGTCAACCACATTGCTGTGGGGTCTGGAGTCACATCACATCTCAAACAGGTGGGCATTAGTGAACCAGGTAGGTTTTTACAGCAAGCAACAACAGTTTCATGGCCATTATTACTAAGACCAGGTTTTAATTCCAAATTTTATTAATTGAATTCAAATTCCACTAGCTGCCATGGTGAGATTTGAACTCACATCCCCAGGCATTAGCCTGAGCCTCTAAATTGCTAGTCCAGTGACATTACCATTACACCACCAGTATAGTAGCAACTGGAAATCAAATTGTAGAAGATCAAACTGAGCTGTATACGATTATTAGAGGATTTAATAGGGTAGATAAAGAGAAACTATTTCCTCTGGTGGGCAGACTCCAGAATAAGGAGGCGTAACCGTAAAGGGATTGCCATTCAGGGATGATCTCAAGAAACATGCATCCACACAACTGGTAGTGAAAATTTTGTATCCTCTTTTCAAAGAAGCTGCTGAGGCTAGGACAATTGAAAATTTCAAAATTGAGATTGCTATTTTCTTAGGTAAGCCTATTAAGTGTTAGAGAATCCGGGTGGGTGGAGTAGAGGCACGGATCAGTCATGATCTGAATGGATCAAGGGTTTGAATAGCCTACTCCTGATCCCATGCTTCTAAAGGGGTAGGTGAGCAGTTTGATACTGGGGTGTAGACGCCCAACCCTCATTGAAATACGATGCTGGCAGAATGGTCGACAACTTACATTTGTTCTTTAACCAAACTCCTGGGAGCCTGGAGCTTCTTCTTCATTGCCGGCTTTTCATATTTCCCATCCTGTTTACCGATGCCCATTTAGCTCGATTTCTCAGTAACTTGCTGCATGTCTTTAATTTCTTTGACTTCTCTCATTATGCCTCCTTTGTCTCTTGCGTACATCGCTTCCGCCCGTTAACCATTTCTCAATTCCTCACCATAGCACTTTACAGGCCTTTCTAATTTTCCTGTGTGCGTGTCATGTGTCTGTTTGTGCGTGTGGTGTGTGTCATGTGTATGTGTGTGTCATGGGTCTGTGTGGTCTATGTGTGTAAATTTTGACCCCCTTTCACTTGTGCTATTCCTTCTTAAATTCTCTTAATCTTCCAGGTCCGAGGAAAGATTTTGCACCTGAATCATCAGCTCCCTCGTGTTTTCTTGGTGGATGCTGCCTCACCTCCAAAGAGTCTCCAGTGTTTCCTGTTTCTGCTCCATTAAGGAGCTAGGGCAATCGTTAGGAGCCGATGCTCATTGGATTCTTACAAATGAAACCAAAAGGCCTTGCAAACAGCTTCAGAGTGCAGCAGAAGATCTTTGTTGTTTCTTGTATTATTGCAGAGAATTCATCTCTGTTTCTTTGACTCCATTTGTTTTCCTTCCAACCTCTGCACCCACCGTGGCTTCTGGGAAAAGAGCAGGGGAGTGGGATGAATTGCCTTGAAAGAGCTGACACAGACATGTTCCAGTATATCATGACTCTATGTTTCTAAGATGTGTTTCCCCACTGTGCATTTCTGTTGATATCTGTTGATGTTTACACTCATTTAACTCCATAACTCTTCCACTCATTTGCAGCTTTAGCATGGCAAACACAAAACTTTAGCTCACAGAATGAGTTATTATTGTTCAAAATGAACGACTAATGCTACTTCTTTGAGATTAAAAATTGCTGCAGCACTGACCTGTGAAGCAGCTGATTTTGGCGATGAATCATTTCAGCTCAATGTGATTTGTATTTTTCTGCTTATATACTCACTGTCAAAGGTTTCTTGATTCAAAAATATTCCAGTACAGACACCTTGAGGCCAGAAATATTGTGAGATTTTATAATTTTGGAAGCTGAAAAGCTTTGTTTCCATAGTGTTCATAATAATCTCATATTTCCTGAGGTGAAGACTCAAATAAGCACTAGGTAATAGAGTCTTCAACCTCTTCCAAAGATCCCAATTTCATGTGCACACTGTGTAAATATGTAATATGAAGTATTAAAAATCCTATGTCTGTATGCACTTGCTGCTAATTATAACCAGTAATTTCACATATAGAATGGAAACTGCCAAAGTAAACCTTGGTACACTGTATGAACACCCTCTTCCCTCAATTGAGTAACTGCAGCACTACCACTGGCAGGAGGAGGTTATTGCAGTGTGACAAGTTCACTTAAAAAGTTTTTTCCTATCAATGCCAACAATGGAATTTACAATGGAATATGAAAAAAAGGCAGGTTGTATGACTTTAAAAAGGAAACATAATTACATCTGCACGCCCTGAGCCTCTATCAACTAACTCTTCCTCGCACTTGCAGCACTGGATTTAATGGCCACAGCGGTGTGGCCCTTTGAATCGGCAGAAAGCCAGTTGCACCCCCCACTACCACAGCCATTTCCCAAGGCCCCATTGGGATTAAACCCCAATCAGCCACTTACTTGCCTGTCCTCAGGGTTCCTGGGCCTTTGGAGGCAAAGATCGTGCCCCCAATAATTGTGGGTCAGTAAGATAGCCGCCAGCTCTTCAGTACTGGCAGCACCACTGGGAGTGGTGGCCACTCCTGGGACTACAGCAGGTTTCGAACCACATTTGGTGCTGGATGCCTGGAATAAAGGTAAGTGGGGCACATTGCTGGAGCCAGTCAAGTGAACCCTGGTGAGATGGGGGGTGGGAAGTGTCAGTGAGGCAGGAAAGGGGATCTTCCCTTACGGTGTCCTCTGAGGGGCACAGGGTACCTGATCAGGAGTGCCCCCCCACGTCCTCCCCCCTCCCCAAGCCTGCAGTCAGGCAGCAAGAGTATACCTGGCAGCCTGACCACATGGCGAGGCCCCTTTGCCACTGGTAGAATACCAGCAATGGTATGGTGAGGCCCTTAAGTGGCCCTTAAGTTGCCACTTAATGACCTCATTTGGCCTAGGGGTGGGAAGATCGACCTTGACTTTCCCTGTCCCTGACTTAATAAGGAAAGCCGGGGGGGAGGGGGAGGCAGAGGCGTAGTGGCATTGTCACTAGATTGGTAATCCAGAGTCCCAGGGCAATGCTCTGGGGACCCGGGTTGGAATCCCATCCCAGCAGATGGCAGAATTTGAATTCAATAAAAATCTAAAATTAAAAGTCTAGTGGTGATGATGAAATCATTGTCAATTGTTGTAAAAACCCATCTGGTTCACTATTGTCCTTTAGGGAAGGAATGGTCTGGCCTACATGTGACTCCAGACCCACACCAAAATGGTTGACTCTTAAATGCCCTCAAGGACAATGGGATGGGCAAAAAATGCTGGCCTAGCCAGCAACACCCACATCTCAAGAACAAATAACAAAAAAGATGGGAAGGCAATGGACACTGCACCCCATGCCTTCCTGCTGATTAAATGCCCCCCAACCTCCCAGCCCACAATGTAATGTCATGTAGGATAAAATGAGAGGGAAAGAAAGAACAAAAGAGGGGGGGGGAAAAGTGAAAGAAAAGTAAGTGTAATACTAGCTGCAAACAATCATGCAAGTCATCAGTTACAGCAAGATTTCATCTGTGAAGAGGAATTACAACCAACATACCCACTTTCCCAGAAACATTGCATTGAGCAAAACAAGCATCATTGATCTGAAGAAGAGTCATACAGACTCGAAACGTTAACCCTGTTTCTCTCTCCACGGATGCTGTTAGACCTGCTGAGTTTTTCCAGCATTTTCTGTTTTTGTTTCAGATTTCCAGCATCCGCAGTATTTTGCTTTTACCATTGATCTGTTCCTGTTTAAACCAAAATAATATTCAACAGTACAGTTTGAATCACTGTAAATCAGCCAGCTAAAGGCCAGTAATGTGCAATCCATTTTTTATAGGCTACTGAAAACATTAGAAATTGTTCAACTTATTCCCAATTCCCGTATCACTCTAGAGAAACTTGGTGTGAAGTAACTATGTTTAAAACTATTTGGAAATATTAGAAACTTTATGGATTGTGAGCACGACCTGATATTTATTTCTGTCCAGTTCTCTTTCAAATTCTCTGTGCAATAAAATTTGGCTGACTCAACATTTCTCCTCACAGAGCTGCATCCATCTTGATCTTCATATAAAAACAATAGTCTTCCCATGAAAATGCCACAAATTTAGAAATCTTTCTCAACAGACAGGCTGTCTCAGGGTCTGTTGGCTACTTCAAATAATCAGTCTCTCAGATGTTTATTTTACTGCACCAATCACTCCAGTCCTTGCCATAGATCATATAAAACGGTGGAGGTTCACTTTGCCAAAGGAGGCCATTCAGTCCATTTTATTAATGCCAACCCTTTGCTAGAACAATCCAAAGCTAATTCCACTGCCCTGCTTCCTTCCCATAACCCTATATCTTCCTGGAATGCCTTTAGTGCGTTTAAAAAAAGTGAAAGAAAGATTTATATTTACCTAGCATTTTTAACAATCTCAGGTACTCTTTGTAGCCAATGAAATATTTTTGAAGTCTAATGTAGGAAATAATGCGGACAATATACACAGAGAGCAATGAGATAATGGCCTGGAAAATTTTTTTACTGATGTTGGTTGGATGATAAATATTGGCCAGGAGACTACGAAGAACTCCCTTGTTTTTCCTCAAATAATGCTGTGTGATCTTTAATATCCACCTAAAAAGGCAATCAGGGCCTCGGTTTAACATCTGAGACACATCACATCCAACAAATGGACTGCAGTCTTTCAAAATGGCAGCTTACCACCACCTTCTCAAGGACAATTCGGGATAGGCATCAAATACTCGCTTAGCCAGCAACCCCACATCCCATGAAAGAATTTTTTTAAAGTACAGTGCTCCCTCAGTAATGGAGGGTCGGGCTAGATTTTATTTTCAAAGCCAGGATTTTCATGTCGGTGTGCGGGGGCAGGCCTGGCATGTCGATATGTAAAATGATGCGCACCCACCGAACTGTCAAAGGCCTGTCAAGGCCATTAAAAAACCAATTAAAGTAATTATCAATGCTGCCCGTCCAACCTTAAGGTTGGCGGGCAGGCGAAGAGCCCAAGCGGCCTTCCCGTTTTTCAGGAAACCTCATCCATGGGCGAGATGAAGTTTCCTGATGGTTTTATTAAATAAATAAACACTTTTTTCGCAATTCATAAACATGTCCCAGCTCATGTGACACTGTCACGTGAGGAGACACGTCTAAATAATTTTTACCTATCTTTATTTAAGACCTTCAACCTGAACTTAATCTCTCTGAGGCAGTTCCGTGCTTCAGGGAGATCTCTGCGCTCTTTCGCCGCATGCACGAAAGAGCACAGGCCCCGACTCTCCCTCCTCCCCCTGCCCACACAGGTAGCGTGCCAGCCATGCATCACGCTGGGCAGGCCTTAATTGGCCTGTCACATAAAATGGCGGGGCGCAGCCGATCAGCAATCAGTTCCGCGCCCGCCCACACCCGTTCCCGACCAGCCCGCCTAACAGGCAGAAAATTCTGCCCCAAGTGTCAGCAGCGGGATCTGGAGCATCTTACTCTGTAATAAACTTGGAGTGCAGGACGGGTTTCTTTTAGAAAAAAGTAAATTTTATTTACAGACTCCAGACGAGGCCACATGCTGGTTCCAAGATCAAGGCCGAAAAGCACAGCCCTAAAGATTCCCTGCACTTAGGGCTGATTGGCCTATGCAGCCACATGATCCCCATAACAGTGAGACATAGTTTAACTTACAATCATTACATCGCTGACTCTTTACTTTTGTTTTACCCTCTTATTTACAAAACAACTTAACCCATATTGACACCGTCCAGGACAAAACAGCCCACTTGATTAGCACCACATCGACAAACATTCACTCCCTCCACCACCGATGCAGCAGTGTGTACCATCTACAGGATGCACTGCAGGAATTCACCAAGGTTCCTTCGACAGCACCTTCCAAACCCACGATCACTACCATCTAGAAGGACAAAGGCAGCATACACATGGGAACACCACCTCCTGGAAGTTCCCCTCCAAGTCACTCACCATCCTGACTTGGAAATATATCGCCGTTCCTTCACTGTCGCTCGGTCAAAATCCTGGAACTCCCTTCCTAACAGCGCTGTGGGTGTACCTGCACCACATGGACTGCAGCGGTTCAAGAAGGCAGCTCACCACCACCTTCTCAATGGCAACTATGGATGGGCAATAATTGCTGACCTAGCCAGTGAAGCCCACATCCCGTGAATGAATAAAAATATATATATATAATGTACAGTTCATGCCATTATAAATTTAGTCTTTGAGGAGGTTTTCGGATTTGTGTAGAGCGACGCCAGTCTACAGCTGGAGGTTCTTCCATTGGATCAACTTGCACAGGAACTGCAGCTTCAGGGACATCCCTAGACACTGGCAGTTCAGAATTATTTAACATCTGGTATAGTTTGTTGATCTGGCACCTCAGGTTTCGAAGTTTTGACTTCAATTTCAGGTGGATTAATTGGTTGCTGGAAAGTTTCTCGACTTCTGAGAGGATCCACATGTTTCCTAAGAATCTTGTTTCCCACTTTCACTTGATATGATAAAGGTCCTGTTTCAGAGACGATTGTAGTAGAAAGCCATCTCGGTCCAGTTGCAAAATTTCATACAAAAACTGTTTCTCCCACAGTAAACTCTTGACCTTTACACTGAAAGTTATGATTCACTTTCTGACTCCCCTGGTTTTTCTCCACCTTCCCCTCTGAATTAGGGAATACTGGACTCAATCTGCTGGAGCTTCATCAACAATTCTGAAGCTTTTAAACCAGTGGTTGCATGAGGAGTTGTGCAGTAGCTGAACAGGAATTTTGAAATTTGTGTTTCTAATGTTCCCTCTGACAGTTTCTTCATGCCTGTTTTAAAGGTTAGTACTGCTCTTTCTGCTAACCCATTGGACGAGGGGTAATATGGTGATGTTCTGACATGTTTAATCCCAATTAGGTTCACGAATCTTTGGAATTCAGTGCTAGTAAAAGCCGTACCATTGTCTGACACAATAACTTCAGGTAAACCATGAACACTGAAACTCTGGCGCTGTTTTTCAATGGTTGCAAACAAAGTAGGTGATCTCACTTCAAACACATCCATTCATTTGGAATGTGTATCAATAATCGCAAGAAACATGGGTACCTAGAAATGGACCTACACGGTCTATATGTAGCCTAACCCAGGGTTGACTAGGCCACTCCCACAGATGCAGTAGAGCTGAAACAGGCAACTTCTGCTGTTGCTGGCACGGGAGACACTGTTTCACCATTTTTTCTATATCACTGTCTATACCTGGCCACCGTATAACTTTGTGCGAGCATCTTCATTTTTGAAATGCCAGAATGCGCACTAGGAAGTTCTTCCAATAATGGTTCTCTTCCTTGCACAGAGATGGTTCTTGCTCCCAATAGTAAGATACCATCTTGATAACTCAATTCAGATCTACGGACAAATAATGGTTTTCATTCTTCAGGAACTTGTGCATTTGACCATCATTGTGATACTTGTTTGTAGACTCTTGCTAAAATTGGATCCCGATTCATTCAATTCCTTATCTGTCTCGCGCAGACTGGTGAGTGGTCCAGGAAATTTAATGCAAGTACTATCTCTTGAGGTACTGGAACATGTGTAATACTATCAGGCAAAGGAAGATAACTGAGGGCATCTGCATTTGTTAGATGCACACCTGGATGGTGCATAAAAGTGGAGTCATATGCCGACAAAATTAAAGCCCATCTTTGAATTCTAGCAGAATCTATCGGTAGGATTGTCTTATCTTCACTATACAATCCTAACAGTGGTTGGTGAAGTGTTGACCGTGTAAATATTGATGGAACTTCTTTACTCCAAATACGATAGATAAGCCCTCTTTTCAGTTTGTGAGTATCCTTTCTCAACTGCAGAAAGGGTTCTGGATACACATCATATCCTACTGGCTTTTCAGCTTTGTTTTCTGTCTTATCTTATTGTGTTTTCCACAGGGTTTTGTCTCATCCTTCCTTTTGATTTCACAGTTGGCCAAATCTCTGATGAAATCTTAACTTGGTTCAGTTCTGGGGCCAAGCTACCCATTTGCATTTTGAAAATTTCTATGACTTTTCCTTCTAATGTTTCTTTTGTCTCCATCAACTGATTCTTCAGTTCTTCTGCCTCTTGTTTCTATATTTTGGCTTCCTCTTGGAACATTAAACATTGTTGGGTTTTTTTTTCCAACTGTTTCTTCAGTTGGTTCAGACTGGCACTGTATTCATTTCACTTCCTTTCATGATTTTCCAATGGAACCAACTCTGACCCAAGGGATCCTCGCTTCCTGTGAAGGTCCTTCGATTCTTCCATCTTATTCCAAAAGACACCATCATATTCCCTTGTCAACTCAGGGTTTCTTCCTGAAAAATTTTGGACCAATTTAGTTTGATTTCTTTCAACCAATCACAGCCCAAAAGGCTAGGTCCTTCTCCAGTTACAACAGTTATTGGCATCTGAGCTGCATGTTCCCTGTATGATACAGGTACAGAGGTGATGCCTTTCACCTTTATTGCTTCTCCTATGTTTGTTTTTAACTGAGAAGCAGTTTTCTCCAAGCTCAGTGGCTGGGTACCTTCTCTGAGGTATTTAAAGATGTGTTCTCTTGCCACTGTGGCTGATGCTCCTGTGTCCACCCCCATGAGCAGAGGCTTTCCATTTACTCTGGGTGTAACAGTAATTGATTCAGTTTTCCTTGCCTTCAGATTGTGTAGGGAATAAACGTCAGCCTCAGTTATTTCCGGCTCTTCTATATTGTGCACTTCATTTAACTTGACTTGGGCCAGAATTTTTCGCTCGTCAGGCGGGAGGGTGCCCGGCCCAAACAAGCGCAAAATGACATGTGGTGATGTCAAGCGAGCGTCCCAAAGTCATTGTGCACTCGCGCAATATTTCAGTCGGCGGGCACCCGCAGGAGTCGGCAGCATGCCAGCCAACAATTAACAGGCCTATTAAGGCCATTAAAGTACCAATTGAATTAAATTTTTCGCTGCCCGTCCAACCTTACGGTTAGCAGGCAGGCAAAAAGGCCAAGCAGCGGGATGAGGTTTCCAACAACAAATAAAAATTAAATTAAAATGTTTGAATTTCGTTCATAACATATCCCTGCTCATGAGGGGACATGTTTTGTAACATTTTAAAATTCTTTATATTCCATTTTTAAAATCTTCAGCTCCCTGAAGCAGCTCTGTGTCATCAGGGAGCTTTCATCTTGTGCTCACCCTCCTCCCGCCACCACACAGGCAGTGCGGCAGCGCGCGTTTCACGCTAGGCCAACCTTAACTGGCCCTCCAGCATGAAATCGCGGTCGCAGCCCGAAGCTGACCACGCCCACTCGCCCCGCCAAGCCCGCCCGACAAGGGCAAAATTCTGCCCTTGCTGTCTGAATGGCCGCCTTGATTGAGTTCTGCACTGTTTAACAACATGCCCTTTTCTGTGGCAGTAGTGGCATTCTGCCTCTTTAAATCTACAGGCTTCGGGTGCATGATCTCCCCCACAACGGTAACACTTTAACTTCTGGGTTACTGGTGAGCTGCTTCAAGGTTTTCTTTTTATTTTCTCATGTTAGGGACTCTGTCCCTCTTCATGGTTGCCTCCCTGGTCTTCGCGCCAAGCCCAGCGGCAGGTTCCCGCCCTAGCTGCAAAACGGCACCATGTTACACACTCTGCAGAGCCTGCGAGTCGCTCTCAACACTAGCGCTATCTCCATGGTGCGCTCCAGGTCTGTATTAACTTCTGTAAGCAATTGCCGCTGAACGGCATCGTCGTTTATGCCGTAAACTAAACAATCTCGCAGCATGTCGTTTAAAGCATCACCGCAGTCACAGTGCTCCGTTAACTGTTTTAACTTTGCAATGTACATTGCGATCAACTCACCAGGGGTCCTTATTCGAGAATTAAACTGGAATCTTTGCATGATCACCGAGGGTTTAGGCTAAAATTGTTTTTCACGAGGTCGACTAGCTCGTTGAAGGATCTGGAATTTGGCACATTTGGAGCCGTCAAGCTATGGATTAAGTTATAGGCTTTGCTCCTGCAGACACTTAGCGGAATTGCCTTCTGTTTCTCCTCCACTGTTATTTCGTCAGCTACAAAGTGGAACCCTAATTGCTCAATGTATTGACTCCAGTCCTCGACAGATGAGTCGTACGGGTCAATTCTACCAAAATGAGGCATTGCTGGTGAGTATACTTCTTTTCTTCCCTTAAAATATCAGGATACTCACAGTCGCGAAGCGAGGTGCTACATCAGCACTGTTTATCCTCATCACCGGTTGTAATAAACTTGGAGATTGCAGGACGGGTTTCTTGTAAGAAACAGTAAACTGTATTAACAGACTCAGAGGAGACTACATGCTTGTTCAAGACCAAGGCTAACAAGTTCTACCCTTCAGATTCCCTATGCTTAGGGTTGATTGGTCTATGCAGTCACGTGATCCCCATAACAGTAAGACAGACTCAGAGCTGAGAGTGCTACTCCTGAACCACAGCTAATGACACTGTTGTTCTCAGTGGCTCCAGAAGTTGGCAGCAGATAAACGAGCAGCACCTCCACATCTGGTTCTCCAGATGCGCAGATCGAGTTCATAGCAAGCCACCGAGGCAATGGAGCCAGAAAACCAACATTATCACCAGCTGCTGTAGGAAGAGGGACTCCTCCCATTGCTGTGGGGGTACAGAGGGTCCCAGGAAGAAACCCATGATCCTAACCTTTCAACAACTGCACACTTTTGGTGATGAGGAATTGCCATAATCACAGTCTAAGCACCTCTGTATTAGAAACTCACATTGAACTCAGGAAAAGTGTGTAAGAGATAAAAATTTGATACCAAAGACATAAACCGATGATTATATTAAGGTATTGTTTTGTATGCTAGGCCCTGATTCCCCAACCTTATAAAAGAGATTTACCAAGCATATTTTGATGGAGGCTGTACACCCAGAATCACTGGAATCCTCATGTGATCTGAGCAAAAACTCAGCTATTATTGACCATTGTTTGTTTAATATCAGAGCTTGGATATTGCACAAATAATTCAAAAGGCTTATTAAAAATTTATACTTGACTTTTTGTTCTTAATGAATATTTGAATTACAGTAATTATATGAGAACTATTATTAGATCATTCATAATATATTAAAATAAACTAACATGGACCAATTCAATAGCAGTTTCACCAGCATTAATTTTCTGAAATTAAGGACCGTTTGTTTGGCTGGAGTTTAATTTTTAATCTCCTCCACATTTACTCTGTTTATCTCCTTTTAACCCTCTTCTCCCATGCCTAGCATACAATGCAATATGTTAATATAATAATCAGTTTCAGGCTTTGTATTAGAAGCTTACACTGAATTTGGGAAATCTGTAAGAGTTGAAAATTTGATACCAGAGGTGCCTAGACTGTGATTCTGACAATTCCACAGCACTAAAAACGTGCAGCTGTTGAAAGGTTAGGATCATGGGCTTCTTTCTGGGAACAGAGCTTTCGTGATAAATAGTAACGTTTGGTACAGGTTGGTCCGCACCTCCACAGCAACAGGAGGAGTCCATCTGCTGATGCCAGTGTTGGTTTTCTGGCTCTACAGTCTCGGTGGCTTGTGAGCAACTAGATCTGCAGGGGCGCATCTCAACAGGCAGTTATAGGAATAGGAGGAGGCCATTTAGCCCTTTGAGGCTTAATCCTCTGGCATCAGCCTGATGAATCTGCACTGCTCCGATTCCAACGCAGATATATTCCTCCTGAGGTGTGATGCCCAGAACTGAATGCAGTTGTTCAAATGGGGTTGCATCCCTTAATGTGCAGGAACATATGGGAATTACAACACCTACCATATTGAGGCTTATGCAAGTCATTGTAGTGTACAAACCTCCTGAACTCTAAACGCGAGTCTTCTGTTCCAAAAACAGTTCAGATATAGGATTCCCGCTGCTTTTAAAAACAAACCAACTAGGTTATGATGGGAATCGGACACATTGGGATGAATCCTTTTCTTGGTGATGTGACGGATTCACTCACATCCCTTTCACAGAATCTGCCTGATTTTCATTCAAATAAATTAAAAGAGTGGCAATCGGGTGGGTTCCACAAATTATGTGCGATCTGCTCCTCACAGTAAATTGCATGGGCTCTGAAAAATAACTGTGATTTGGCCCTTTAATTGCCACCATGAGCTGATAATTGGCCTGATTCAGAAGGCAGACGGGCTTCCAGCTTTCGGGTCTGCTCACCTTCCCTAACAGTCGGGCATAATGACATTAAGCACCTGACCCGATGTCATCACGCCCAATTTTACGGCAGATCAGGTGGTACCCCACCCCCTTCCCAACCATAAAACTCTGCCCATAGAACTTACACAGGAGATCACGTCAACTAAATATAGGAGATGCTGTGGAGGTGATTCCATTCCTCTGCCAGAACTGCTACTGTGAAGTGAGAAAGTCACCGCAGAACAACATAATCAGCATAAATGCCAGCTAATGATAAAAATGATCCCAGCCATAAACATTTTTCTTGATCTGACCCATTTTCAATACTTTAAACTGTAACGGTATAGACGTACACATTATCTCCTTCGACACCTGCTCAATGATGCAAATAATCCGTAAGTACTCCAAGAAGGAACGACAATATACATTTTAAATAAAAAGCAAGTTAAAATGACCTATCAGCATCACAAATCATACATCACCATCTAAAACATTTGAAAACAAACATCTTATAGGCAATTAAGGGAACTTACTGCTGCAGTAGTGGGTTTACTGAAGCAATAATGTATAGTCTGACCAGTTTCCTTTATTTATTAAGCAATTAATATAGTAATAAAAAGAACTAGGTTCTTACTGTCAAAGACATCCTGCAACATACACTAGGAAACAGCATGCCTGAGCAAGACTAGTTACTGAAGGAATCTGTTTCGCTCTCCACATATCTCCAGCAGGTAAGGACTAATTCTTCCCACGGAAAGACCTTCATCACATGGACTGCAGTGCGTCAACAAGAGGATCCATCACCACCTTTTCAGGGGCAACTAGTGATGGGTAGTAAATGCCAGCTTTGCCAGCATTGCCTGCATCCCGAGAAGGAATTTTGAAAACGCTTAGCCATGGATTATTAGGCTTTCCATTGGTGTCGTGTCAGCTTTTCAACATAACTCTAGCAGGTCAGAGTGGGCCATTCCAACTTTTGTTGGAAGATATGGCAGATGTTGAATTTGTTCATCTTCTTATGGAATCTGTATTCAAATGACACAACTGACAGGAACACCTTCTTCAACAATTCTCCCATCATTAACGTGATAATGACATTGGACACCAGCACTGTCAGTGGATGAGTGAGTAGATCAAGGGCCATTTCAAATTTAATTCTTCATCATGAACCCTTGTAGGAAATAAATCACCTCAAAAAATTTAATACATTTCTTCAGCTGGGTGGGGAGGTATCTGTCGTGTTTTTATAATGATATAAAGGCAGCAATCACTCATAAGGGATTGTGTAAACACATAATGGGTTCAATTATTAAGATTAGGCACATGAGGACATTTAAAGGTAACAGTAGGTTGTATTATAAAGTAGAAAACTTGAAGACATCAGCAGCAGAGCTGTGTGTGCTGTGTTCTCCCTTCACAGGCCAAAGTGAAACTGTGACTGGATCACATGTCACACTTCCCTTCTGATGATGGCATGCTGCTATCCCTCAAAGGCATATTACAATAGTATTCACCCTGCATACCCCTCCCCACTCTCTATTCCACCCCGCCCACCATCATCATGCCCCAACCCACCTGTTCAATCATCACCGCAACCCACACCACCCACCATCACCCCGCCACATCCCTCCCATCATCATCTCATTCACCATCAACCCGCCCCACCACACCCACCATCACCCTACTCTATCCCACCCCATCCCATCATCTCCCCACCCAATATTAACTTACCCCATCATCAGCCCAGCCCGTCGCATCCCACCTCATCCCATTATCACCCCACAAGACCCACCATCACCTCATCTGATCCCTCCTATGTTCCTATGTTTACCCACCATCACCCCACCCACTATCACCCACACCACCCACCCTCACCCCAGCTGAGCCCACCCAATCCACCCCACTCGATCCCACCCACCATCACCTGATCCCTTCCCACAACACTCCTTCCCCAACACAGCTAACTCAACACAGACAATGGGCCAAGCCAGAATCCATCTGCTCGTGTGACTCAGTAACAAACAGATAGTGTATTTACCAAGCCATTCTGAATGTTATATACACCTTATACAGATGCTAAGTGATAACAAACACCAGTCTGTACTATTTATTCCAGGCAATTAGAAGATTTCATTCCACTTTAGCATATCATCTTGCAATATTCTTGAAGCTCACAAACCAAGCATAAAGTTACCTCCTTATATTTACATTTCCAATTTTCAATACAACCTACAGTTACCTTTAAGTACAATGGCACAAATCCAAGGAATATTCTAATATCTTGATGGAACTTGATATGTTATTTAGCCCATCATTTTATTCAAACAATTTGCTGAAGTAATTAAAACCATTTTTCACACGATCTTGTGTCAGCACAAATAATATTAAAGCTGGCAATGCAAAAGATTAATCTGCTTCAATTACAATAGCTCAGGAACCTGTGGGTTCATAAAGAGAGTTAGAAATATCAGTGAAGAGGACGATTTCATTGTTTGTTTGTTCCTGGTGCCAGTGTCAAGAATGTCACTGAGTTGCTGCAGAGCACGCTGAGAGAGGGGAGGGTGAACAGCCGGAGGTCATGGTCCATATCGGCACTAACAACATAGATAAAAGAGGGATGAGGTCCTGCAGGCAGATTTCAGGGAGCTAGAGAAGAGACTAGCAGGAAAGACCTCAAAGGTAATAATCTGTGGATTACTCCTGATGCCATGCACAAGTGAGTTTAGAAATAGGAGTTTGAACAGATGAATGTTTGGCTGGAGAGAAGGCGCAGGAGGAAGGGCTTTAGATTCCTGGGATATTGGGACCAGTTCTGGTGGAGATGGGTTCAGTACAGGCTAGGTTGTTTACGTCGAAACAGAGCCAGGACCAATGTCCATATGGAATGGTTTGCTAGTGCTACTGTGGAGGGTTTAAACTAACTTGGCAGGGGAATGGGAACCAGGAGGCAATACTAAAAAGAAAAAAACAAGGTGCACAAGGAATTGGGAGAGACAGCTAGCAATAGGGTAAGAAATAGTAGGGTATCAGGTGGGGTCAGAGTAAGAGCGAATGCAAGAAAGCCTAAATAGTCTAAATTAGGTTTACTGTGCATGTATATGAATGCACAGAGTGTGGAAAATAAGGTTGGTGAACCACAGGTACAGGTAGCCATGTCGGAGTAAGATGTTGTGAAGGAAGCAGACACCTGGCTCCAGGCAGAAATTAAAAGGCAGAACTAGGTATTAAATATTCCTAGATTATTGGTGTCCAAGAAAGATATGGATGGAAAAAAGTAGCAAAGGATGGAAAGACGGAGAGGTGGCTGTAATGATTAAGGATGGAAAGACGGAGAGGTGGCTGTAATGATTAAGGATGGAAAGACGGAGAGGTGACTGTAATGATTAAGGATGGAAAGACGGAGAGGTGGCTGTAATGATTAAGGATGGAAAGACGGAGAGGTGCCTGTAATGATTAAGGAGAATGTTAGAGTGTTGGAGAGAGAAGGTATTCAAGAGGGGTTAAGGACAGAACCTGTTTGCTTAGAACTAAGAATCAATAGAGATATCATTACAGTACTGGGTGCATTCCATAGGCAACCAACCAGTGGGAAAGGTATAGAGGAACAAATTATAGAGAGGTGCAAAAACTATAGAGTCATTATAAAGTGGGAGCTTAATTATCCTAATATAGACTGGGATGGTTATATTGTAAATGGCTGAGTGGGGGAAGAATTTCTAAACTGTGCTCAAGAGAATTTTCTACATCAGTATGGTTCGTGTCCAATGAGGAAGGAGGCATTGCTGGATCAGGCTCTTGGGAGTGAAATGGGACAAGTGGATTAAGTGTCAGTAGTGCACGGTAATCATAGTATCATAAGATTTAAGTTAGCTATGGAAAAGGATAAAGAGCAATCGGGATAAAAATAATGAATTGGGAGAGGGCCAATTTCAAAGGGGTGAAAATAGACCCGGTCCAGGTAAATTGGAATCAAAGATTGGCAGACAAAACTGTAATTGAACAATGGGCTGCCTTTAAAGCGGAGATAGATTGGGTATAGTCATGGTCCATCCCCAGGAGGGGGAAAAGTAGGTCAAACAAGGCCAGAGCTCCCTGGATGACAAAAGATTTAGAGAGTAAGATGAAACAGAAAAAGGGTGCATATGACAATTGTCAGATGTATAATGCAAATGAGGACCAGGCTGAGTATAGAAAACTCAGAGAGGAAGTGAAAAAAGAAATAAGAAGCAAAAAAAGAGTTTGAGAAGAGACTGGCAGCCAACATAAGAGGGAATCCAGAAGTCTTGTATAGGCCTCTAAACAGTAAAAGGGTGGTAAAAGGAGGAGTAGGGCCAATTAGGGATGAAAAGAGGATCCACACATGGAGGCAGAGGGCATGGCTGAGGGATTAAATGAGTACTTTGCATCTGTCTTTACCAAGGAAGAAGATATTGCCAATATCATTGTGAAAGGGGGGGGGGGGGGGGGGGGGGGGGTGTTAAAAATTGCTAAAGAGAAGGCACTAGAAAGGTTATAAGTCATCCGGACCAAACCAGATACATCAGAGGGTGCTGTGGGAATTAAGGGTGGAAATTGCAGAGGCTCTGGCCGTAATCTTCCAATGCTCGTTAGATACAGGGGTAGTGCTAGAGAACTGGAAAATTACAGACGTTACACCCTTGTTCAAAAAGGGTGTAAGGATAAACCCAGCAAGTACAGGCTCGTCAGTTTAAACTTGGTGGTGGAAAAGCTTTTACAAACAATAATCCAAGACAAAATTAACAGTCACTTGGACAGATATGGATTAATTAAGGAAAGCCATCACAGATTTGTTAATGACAAATCATGTAATTTGGCTGAGTTTTTTGTTGAAGTAACGTAGAGAGTTGATGAGGATAATGCAGTAGATGTAGCGCACATGAACTCCCAAAGAGCATTTTATAAAGTGCCAGATAACAGGCTTGTCGGCATAGTTGAGGCCCTTAAATAAAAGAGACAGTAACAACATGGATACAAAGTTGGGTGAGTGACAGGAAACAGAGAGTAATGATGAACAGTTGTTTCTCTGACTGGGGGAAGGTATATAGTGGGGTTCCCCGGGGGGTCAGCATTGGGACTACTGTTTCTCTTGATCTGTGTTAAAAACCTAGACTTGGGTGCACAGTGCAGAATTTCAAAACTTTCAGATGACACAAAACTTGGAGGTATTGTGAACTGTGAAGAGGATAGTTATAGACTTTGAGGGAATGGGCTGGTGGTATGAAAGCATAAGCAGGTTCATACAGAAATGCTGAATGCTTTAATTGTAAAAAGATAGGCCATATTACAACTGCTTGCCAAGTGAAGGCAAAGGTAGGAAGGAGAACAAATACCAGTGGTAATGGAAAACAGCAGTCACAAGGAGTTCACAACCTTGAAGTGAATCCAGAGTGCTTAAATGAAAAGGAGCTAGGGCTATATGGTATTTATGCCACTAACAATCACTCCAATGACAGAGACGATTGTACAATGGTGTTGGTTACCCAACAGTACATCAACATGTGCATTAATACGGCTGTAGATTGCTCAATTGTGAGTAGAGACACGTACAAGAGCAAATTCAGTGATGTACCTCTAGCTGACAGCACCAGTTCAATAGAGAAGCTACTCAGGTGAGGGGTTAGAAACATGTGGACAAATGGAATGCAACCTCCAATATAATTGCAAGACCCTCAAGTTACAGCCAGATATGTTAACAAACCAACATCAATGCACAAAGACTGGCTTTGTAAGCTGAAGTTAGACAGGAAGCATATTTTTCAAATTCAGGCAACTAAGAAGCTTGATCAGCTATTGAATTATTCCAGCAACATTTTCAAGGACAGTTGTGAAGGTATGATTGGTGTGAAAATGCACATCCGAATCAACCTGATGCAAATCTAGTATCTTGTAATTCTAGGATGGTTCCTTAGGCTCTCAAAACCCAGGCTCAAGAGGAACCAAAGAAGATAGAGAGAAATGGTGTGCTAGTGAGAATTGATTCGTGATGGGGCAACCCCAATTGTGGTGTTTGGGAGGAATTTTCCAGTTCTGTGGTGGGGGTGGGAATGGGGAGTGTTTCCCTCCGCAGAGGTCAGTGGGAATTCACGCCATATTATGCGATACTGGCCTAATTAATTATGCAGGGTTTTCCAACGTTTTGCATGGTAGAGCAGCTGGATGGCGCTTGCCCAGCCGTCATCTGGGCACCATATTTAAAAGGTGCTAAGACATCAACTTACCCCCTTTGAAGGAGAAGATCCACCTCTTGGAAAGTCCTGAAGTTAGAAGATCCACGTCGGTGATGCTCCATCCACCCATTGTTGCACGTGGTGTTCCAGGGTCCACGGTCGCTGGAGGCTTCCATCTTCCAATCTTGACAAGCTGCCCCAGGCCTTCTTGCAGGTGTGTCTGACACGTGCACACTATGTTGGTCCAGATGTGTTCCAGACTGGTGTGATGTCCTGCTGGCTGTGCGGAAAATTGGATAGGGGGACAATTCTGGCCTGGCCTTCATCTGCGTCCCATTAATGGGATGCAAAACAGTTTTACACCAGCATCTGGTGGGAATAGCAACCCGCCATTAAACCAGGGGGAGGGGACACAAGAATAATCTGCCCATTCTTTTATTGAGTTCTACATTCTTGGTAAAGGATTTTCCCTGAATTCTCTATTCTTTTGTTGATCACCTCCATTTCTAGACTCCTCCACATATAGAAAATATATAGCATGTTCCTACGACCCTGCATAGAGCTGTCATTATTGTAAAGATCCATATATTGTATCTCTTCAATCTTCTCTACAGTAAAAATTAAGTTAGTCACTTGAGCCTTTCTTACCAAGAGCAAGGGGGTTATGTTGAGCTTGTATAATACACTAATTAGACCTCAGCTGGAGCATTGAGTACAGTTCTGGGTGCCGCATTTTAGGAAGGCTATGAAAGCATTGGAGAGATTGCAGAAGATATTTACGAGAATTATTCCAGGGATGAAACTTCAGTTATGAAGATAGTTTGGAGAAGTTGGGACTCTTCCTAGAATCATGATGGACCTGAACAGAGTAGATAGGGGGAAACTGTTCCCATTGGTAGAAGGATCGAGAACCAGAGGGCACAGATTTGAGGTAATTTGTATAAGAAGCAGAAGCAATATGAGAAAAATCTTTTTCACACAGTAAGTGGTTAGGATCTGGAATGCACTGCCTGAGAGTGTGGTGGAGGCAGGTTCAATCAAGAGGGAATTTGATGATTATTTGAAAGAAACAATGTGCAGGGACACAGGGAGAAGGCAAGAGAATGGCACTAGGTGAGAAGCTCATTCGGAGAGCCAGTGCAGACACAATAGGCTGAATGGCGTCCTTCCGTTCTGCAACAATTCTGAGTAGTGCCCAAGTATTGTGAAGCTATTAATGTATATAATATTACTGGAAAATATTTTTCTTTTAAAATAGAGGTTTAATCTGTGGGTGTGTCTTAACTGGATTAAAGCCAGCTGGTCTGGATGCTTTGATGTGTACTAGTTTTGATATGTAAGAGAGATAGAGTGCATTTGCATTTTCTGAATAGAACATTCAAGAAGTGGGGTGAATTCTGACACCTAGCGAGCAGAAACCAAGCAATATGTTTATATTACTAATAAAATTGATACTATGAGAGGGGTTTTATTGTCAGGAGAGGCTGGTGATACAATGAGAATTTACATTCAACGAGCTGTGCTTGGTATAACAAGACAACCATTTCATGTGTGTGGAGCAGAGGCAACGTGGGATCAAAAGCTGCTGTAAGCTTCCAACCGTCTCCACAGGATCCAAAGTGGAAAGAACCTCATTTAGAACTCGTAAGGTGAAAATGCCTTGCCTGGTGCCTGGTTAAGTCTATGGGTTGCTGTTGCCTTAATGGAGGTTCGTTTGGGAACTTGTTAAAAGTTGTGATCGTAGTAATTTGTAGCCATGTGTATATAGTTAACTTGTGTAAATTAATAAAATGTTCCATTTAGCTTAATATAAAACCACTCAAGAACTGGTGGCATGATTCCTGAATTTAGAGTTGTATCTCAAACATAACACTTAAAATTATAGATTATGGCAGATGTTTAAAGTTTCCCTCTGGGATTCTTTTTTTATTAACTCAGCTTTACCAACTGCTCGGTCATAACAACAAGTCAAACAAAACTGTGAGACTATGTGGGAACTACAAAATCATAATCAGCCAGGCAGCTGATGATGAGTAGTATGCATGACTGACCTCTCATGAAGTTGTGAAACCAGTTTGTGATTGTCCACTCAGCCCATCGATGGCAGGCCACATTCCCCACCAGTGTGATGAAGCAGTGAAGTGATGACATGGTGGGCAAATAAGAGCCTGCCCGCCATGTAAATGGCATATTTCCTGGGAATGCATAATTAATGCAGCGGGTTTGGGACAATATGGCATGAGAAGCTGCCATTGCGGCCGGCAGGTAAAATGTTATTTTACCCACTCACTACCGCATTTAGTGCAAATCTGGGACAACTCCGCACAACATCTCTTTCTCTGCCTCAGTATCAAAATGTATTGATCAGCATGAAATTGCTATTTTTGACTGGTAGATACAAATTAAACTCACCATAAAATATTAAGACCAGAATTTTCCCACTAGAGGTGGGAATCAGGAGTTGGGATTAATCTTGATGTCACAATCCCACTGTAGTCTGGCTGTGCCGCAGGCAGGATCTTCAGAGGTCTAGGCATGACTGGCCTGAAGTTAGACCTGCCACCAGAGATGAGCCGTATAAAAGTAGCCAGGCTAAAAGGCCCCCATCCATTCCCTGAAACATTGACCCGTTCTTCAATGGCATCAGTGGATCACCCACATAAAGTTAAACCTACAGGTCAGTGTAAAGCCCCAGCCCCACATCCCCCACCTCAGCACTAACCTTTTCAGGATCTCATAAATCTGTCAAACTAAACAAACATCAATTGATATGTGCTTTAAATAAATTAGTCTCTTCAGCAGCTCGCAAATCTGTTAAAGCCATAAAAGTCACATTACCTAGGGCAGCTGAATAAACTACACTCAGCATTTCAGAACCCATTAGGGCTTTGAAGGCAGCCTAAAGCTCATACACCTGTCAAAGCTTATAAACAGCTAGACAGATGGCTGAGCTAAACTGCATTGAATGAATGAAAAGAATGGGAACAGCATAAACAATTAGCTATTGAGCTCACGTTGAGCTGTGCTTTCAACATTGTACAATGCACTATGCTAAGTTATCCTGTGGATAATGCATTCTAATATATCTGAAGATTTTTACACATTAGCAATGCTGATCTTTCACTTGACGGCTTGCCAGTCATCAGAAGTAACAACCTAGCAACCACATTATTTGATGGACAATTACAGTTCCCAATTGCAGCATTGTCATCGCTCACTTTTCTGAACACATATACAACTCAGGCTACAGCATTTCATGATGAACTGGAGCGAGGAAGAAACATCATTTTTACTCAGTTTTTATGCTCTTCCTGCCTCCAATCCCTGCTTCTCGCTTCCACTCTGCAGGTTTATTAGAAAGGCTTTCAAAATGCAGCCTCCTCCATGAAAATTCCAGAACTTTTGACAAGTGCACTTTTATCACGGTGCCGTCAGCTTCTAAATAGGACCATGTTGGGCTCACTCCTTTCCTGTGCCAGTGAAAATAGCTGGCACCAAAAATTGAGGTGGGACGTCTACATTCACTGCTCTGCAACCACTTTTTAACCAAACCCGATTCCGTCGTGGGACTGCAAAATCTCAGCTATCATTATTTCATGATGTGGGAAGTGTTAAATACTGCCAAACAATCTCTCTGGCACTGAGAGTTAACTATTATAATTGTGGGGTCTCATTCTAACAGGTTTCAATTGTTAGAGATTTTAAAAAGGTAAAAATTTAATGTTTTTAATTTTTTTGTTTACTTTCCATTTCCGTCTCTTTTTTTCTCACTTTTTTTCCAAATCTTCCTTTCCCTCTCTTTATTTCTCTTTCTGTACATGATTCGGCATCAAATTTACCCAGTCTAATTTAGACTTCCTCTCTGCCCTTGCAGTTTTAATTTCACAACCCTCCAATCGAATTAAGGATTTACACGTCTTGCCCTGTTCACTCAGGCCCCAGATGCCTCATTTCCCACACTGCAACAGCTCACACTTTCAGCAATGTGCCACACAAAAAATTTAGAAACCTCAACAAGCGAGGGCAAGTTTAACAGTGGGCAATATTAGATGCCTTGCTAGAGCAAAATTTGGCCCATTATGCCTCAATTAACCTAAACTCACCTCGGTATCTCCTATTGCATTAGCGTAACATTGTTGTTTCTTACATCAGCTATTCCTGACACAGCCAAGTAAAATGGCTAATTTAATTTTTAAGCTTCTTCTATAAATTTGAGCCCACACTGAACTACATTGAGATTTTTCAAACTTAGTTTAGTTAATGGTCATCATAACAGAGATATTGCTCCGATCACATGAACACATGTTGGATGTGGAGGTTGGGTCGTTAAGTGTATTCAAGGCTGAGATAGACAGATTTTTAATCAGTAAGGGAATCAAGGGTTATGGGGAAAAGGCAGGAAAATGGAGTTGAGAATTATCAGATCAGCCATGCTCTCATTGAATGGAGAAGCAGACTTGATGGGCCGAATGGCCTACTTCTGTTCCTACATCTTTTGGTCTTACAGGTTCAAGCTGTTATTAATAAAGGAAAATTTGCATTCAGGACCTCAGGATGTGCCAAAGCACTTTACAGCCAATAAAGTACAGTAAGGTAGGAAACACAGCAGCCGGGGAGGGGTGGGGGTTGTGGGGGGGAGGGGGTGGGGGTGGTGGGCGGTGAGATGGTGTAGTGGTATTGTTACTGGACTAGTAATCCAGAGACCCAGGGTGACGCTCTGGGGGTCCAGGTATGAATCCCTGTTGACCCTGCAAAGTCCTCCTTGCAAACATCTGGAGGCTAATCGCAAAATTTGGAGAGCTGTCTCACAGACTGGTCAAGCAGCAGTCTGACATAGTCATCCTCACAGAATCGTATCTCACAGATAATTTCCCATACATCACCATCACCATCCCTGGGTATGTCCTGTACCACCGGCAGGACAGACCCAGCAGAGATGGTGGCACAGTGGTATACAGTCAGGAGGGGGGAATCCTCAACGTCGACTCCGCACCCCATGAAGTCTCATGGCATCAGGTCAAACATGGGCAAGGAAACTTCCTGCTGATTACCACGTACCACCTTCCCTCAGCTGATGAATCAGTGCTCCTCCACGTTGAACACCCACTTGGAGGAAGCACTAAGCATGGCATGGGTACAAAATGTACTCTGGGTGGGGGAAGTTCAATGTCCATCACCAAGAGTGGCTCGATAGCACCACTACTGACTGAGCTGGCTGAGTCCTAAAGGACAAAGCTGCTATACTGGGTCTGCGGCAGATGGTGAGGGATCCAACAAGAGGGAAAAACATACTTGACCTCGTCCTCACCAGTCTGCCTGCCACAGATGCATCTGTCCACCTGTCCATGACAGTATCGGTAAGAGTGACCACCGCACAGTCATTGTGGAGACAAAGTCCCGTCTTCACATTGAGGATACCCTCCATGTGTTGTGTGGCACTATCACCGTGCTAAATGGGATAAATTTCGAATAGATCTAACAACTCAAGGCTGGGCATCCATGATGCGCTGTGGGCCATCAGCAGCAGCAGAATTGTATTCAAACACAATCTGTAACCTCATGACCCGGCATATCCCCCACTCTACCATTACCATCAAGCCTGGGGGTCAACCCTGGTTCAATGAAGGGTGCAGGAGGGCATGCCAGGAGCAGCACCAAGCACACTTAAAAATGAGGTGTCAACCTGGTGAAGCTATAACACAGGACTACTTGCATGCCAAACAGCATAAGCAGCAAGTGATAGACAGAGCTAAGCGATCCCACAACCAACGGATTAGATCTAAGCTCTGCAGTCCTGCCACATCCAGTCATGAATGGTGGTGGACAATTAAACAACTCACTGGGGGAGGAGGCACCACAAACATCCCCATCTTCGATGATGGAGGAGCCCAGAACATCAGTGCAAAAGATATGGTAAAGCATTTGCTACAATCTTCAGCCAGAAGTGCTGAGTGGATGATCCATCTCAGCCTCTTCCCGAGGTCCCTAGCATCATAGATGCTAGTCTTCAGCCAATTCAATTCACTCCACGTTTTATCAAGAAACAGCTGAAGGCACTGGATATTGCAAAGGCTATGGACCCTGACAATATTTTGGCAAGAGTACTGAAGACTTGTACTCCAGAACTTGCCGGGCCCCTAGCCAACCTGTTCCAGTACAGCTATAATACTGACATCTACCCGGCTATGTGGAAAATTTCCCAGGTATGTTGTCTCCACAAAAAGCAGGACAAATCCAACCCTGCCAATTACCGCCCCATCAGTCTACTCTCGATCATCAGTAAAATGATGGAAGGGGTCATCAATAGTGCTATCAAGCAGCACTTGCTTAGCAATAACCTAGTCAGTGACGCCCAGTTTGGGTTCTGCCGGGGTCACTCAGCTCGTGACCACATTGCAGCTCCTGACAGTTGTGGTTGTTGGAGGTCAATCATCTCAGCTCCAGGACATCACTGCAGGAGTTCCTCAGGGTAGTGTCCTCGGCCCAGTCATCTTCAGCTGCTTGATCAATGACCTTCCTTCCAACATAAGGTCAGAAGTGGGGATGTTCGCTGATGATTGCACATGTTCAGCACCATTCGTGACTCCTCAGATGCTGAAGCAATCCATGTCCAAATGCAGCAACACCTGGACAATATCTAGGTTTGAGCTGACAAATGGCAAGAAACATTCGCGCCACACAAGTGCCAGGCAATGACCATCTCCAACAAGAGAGAATCTAAGCAACGCACCTTGACGTTCAATGGATCTACCATCACTGAACCCCCCACTCTCAACATCCTGGTGGTTGCCATTGACCAGAAACTGAACTGGACTAGCCATATAAATACTGTGGCTACAACAGCAGGTCAGAGGTTAGGGATCATGCGATGAGTAACTCACCTCCTGACTCCCCAAAACCTGTCCACCATCTACAAGGCACAAGTCAGGAGTGTGATGGAATACTCCCAACTTGCCTGGATAAGTGCAGCTCCCACAACACTGAAGAAGCTGGACACCATTCAAGACAAAACAGCCTGCTTGATTGGCACCACATCCACAAATATTCACTTCCTCCACCACCAATGCACAGTAGCAGCAGTGTGTACCATCTACAAGATGCACTGCAGGAATTCACCAAGGCTCCTTGGAAAGCACCTTCCAAACCCATGACCACTACCATCTAGAAGGACAAGGGCAGCAGATAGATGGGAATACCACCACCTGGAAGTTCCCCTCCAAGTCACTCGCCATGATTATGCACTTACCATCCTGACTTGGAAATATATCACAATTCCTTCACTGTCACTGGGTGAAAATGCTGGAACTCCCTCCCTAACAGCACTGTGGGTGTACCTACACCACATGAACTGCAACGGTTCAAGAAGGCAGCTCACCACCACCCTCTCAAGGGCAACTATGAATGGGCAATAAATGCTGGCCTAGCCAGCGAAGCCCACATCCTGTGAATTAATTAAAAATGAAATCCTCCACAGCAAGTTTCCATAAACAACAATGAGACAATAACCAGATAATCTGTTTTGGTGAATTAGGTTGAGGGATACGTATTGGCCAGGACACTAGGAAAAACTCATCTGTTTTTGAAAATGGGGTTATCAGATCTGAGATCCACTTGGGATAGCAGATGTGCAGCACTCCCTCAGTACTGCACCGCAAGTGTTAGCCATGATTATGCACTCAGCATGCCATGCACCCACAACATTCTTACTCACAGGCAGGGGTGCGATCACTAATCCATGGCTAATGCCAGATCCACATCAATGAAGGCTAGAATTACTACTTCTGTGACTATTTCACAGATTTTTACAGGCCAGCACAGGTTTGTATCAGGGCCCATTTGTGCCCGACTCATTTTTCTGAGTGCTCCAACCTTATCCAACTTCCCAATCTGCAAGATAAAATCAAAATGCTGCAGGTGCTGGAAATCTGAAATAAAAACAGAAAACGCTGGAAAAACCCAGCAGGTCTGGCAGCATCTGTGAAGCGAGAAACAGACTTAATGTCTTGAGTCCGTATAGCTCTGAAGAAGTCATATGGACTTGAAACGTTAACTCTGTTTCTCTCTCCACAGATGCTGCCAGACCTGCTAAGTTTTTGCAGCATTTTCTGTTTTTATTATCCGCAATATGTGAACTTGTACAAAACACCTTGTCTTTTAGTCACCTTGCAAGGTAATTCAAATTGAGAATGGGACAGAAACTATTTGAAATTTATTTGTAGGATAAACAAACTCCCATAAAACATCTTCGAGCAAAACTTCCCCATTAATAATTTTAGGGAAAAAATGTCCACACGTGTGAAAAGCATGACCTAAAATTGGTGGAGACCAGAACTCTGCCCTCTTAGTGACTATTTCAGCTTTTACTATCCTTCTGTGACTTTGTGTCCTAGTGATTTTCTGGAGAAATCCATCACATTAAAAGTAAGATTAATTAAAGAAAACAAATCCTTTAAGATTTATGAGCAAGCTCATGACCAAATCAGATAAAAACAATTCAGAGTTGTTTTGATGACTTGTTTGGATATTTACAATATTTGTTCCTATGGCAATAAATTAATGGCATCTAGTAGGCAACATATTGTTTATTAACTACTAGATTTCATTCACCCAGTTATTACCTCCAGATAGATTAGACAGTGGGGAATATATTAGTCAGCAGCTCCAAGTTTCTGTATTTTGACAATCTCTGGTATCCCCTCCCAGAATTCTAAATATTATTAGATGGGTGGTTTTGCTTATTTGTCAATCATTATCCAGAACAGGGAACAGATGAATAAATCACATCTCCCATAATAGTTTAATTTCTAGATGAAAAGCTTGGCACACAGGATTCCTTTTCTGAGCTCCTCACTTTCACTCTGTAGACACTGACTTATACTGGGAGCCGTACCTTGCACAGGTGGCCAATCATTTAATGTGAGGCTAGATGTTAGTGCTGGCTGGTTATTCGACAACTGAGGGCTTCACAGCCAAGCTGGGTTCCATTCTCAACCACCCTCCACCTCTGCAGGAGCTACTGGAGCAAGTGGGAAGCCTAGGTAATTTTGTTCCTTCACTCAGGGACATTGAGAAGAACTGTACACTTCAGCAGTGAACCCAGGTGAGCTCAGCAAATGCTAAATACTCTTGGACAGCAAGTGGGTCACATTCCTGACTTTTTCCAACACTCTCGGGGACCGTAAGTGGCTTGTTGATCATGTTCATTAGCACACGCTGAAGCAGCAGTGGAAACAGGGCAGTAAAATACAGAGGAGCCAAAAGGAAAAGAGCATTTACAAAGATGTGTAAAACAGAACTGGGAATTACTCGGCCATTACAGGCCTAAGTTGGACCCCTTAAAACCACAGAATGTCACATGCATTTTTTATAGTCTCACTAACAATTACAGCACTAGACCAAGACAAAGTTGAGTTCAGACAGCACCTTCCAACCTCTACCATCTAGAAGGGCGAGGGCAGCAGACGCATGGAAACACCACCATCTGCAAGTTCCCCTCCAAGCCACTCGCCATCCTGGCTTTGAAATATATCACCATTCCTTTACCATTGCTGGGTTAAAATCCAGGAACTCCCTCCCTACACCTACAGCAGCGGTTCAAGAAGGCAGCTCACCACCACCTTCTCAAGGGTAATTAGGGATGTGCAATAAATGCTGGCTTAGTCAGCAACACCCACATCCTGTAAATGAATGAAAAAAAGAGTCCAACATAGAGTTTAACTGAACAAGGGAGGCAAACAGAGAAGTAATGGCGATTGGTTAAAATATGCCTCAGATGTCACAAGCAGATGTTCACTTCCCATTCACCAAATGCACCCAGCTACCATTAGGAGGCACGTCTGTGAGCAGTGAAGATGCACAGGAATAAGAAATATGTGGGGATTCTCCACTGCATACTAAACTCTCTGAGGCCAGTATGAAATCTTGCTTTTATTCTTGAAAAACATTAAATTACGCCATAAACAGTCGCCTTTCTTATTCTGAGTTTCAAATAACATCCTTAAATTATTGTTTGGAAGGTGGAATGCAAAACACTGTGTGTCCTTCCGTTGCACTCCAAGTGGACTATTAAATTAAAAAGAACGATAAGTGAGGCCTCCAAACTCTGTATGACGCCACTTTGATGGCAGGATTTCTACAGTGACAGCTGGATGTGTTAGTGAGGCGATGCAATATTAATCAGAGATATTTTAGAAGCTGCTCATGACATAAATCTATCTGTATAATGCGAAAGGACCGATTATCTAAACTAGGAAATCTGAAGTGGTGTGGCATTGTAACAACCTAATCTGTTTGTTCATACAGGATCAGCCTGAATGACCCAGCAACTGACTGGACACAAAATGTCACCATTGGGCGGAATCTTACTTCAGCTTTCTGAAGTTGGGACCAGTTAAGAGGCTGACTCCGGGACTGCTGTCCAATTAAAGATGGTAAGCGGCTAGCCAGTAATGTCCAGCCAGCAGCCCCACCAGCAGATGTGGACGCTGCTGCGGCAGGCAGGAGAACGCGAGAGCACCTCAAGATGGAGGCTATCTCAGAAGGCGCGTGAAATTGTCAAAATTATTTGTGGTCACAGCTGCCAGGCTATCATGTGGAGGGGAGCCCCCCTCTAAAGGATGGCCGGCAGCCTCAGCTGTTACTCTGTGGAAGAAATAAAGAAGCCCTCGCTGCCACACCACCACCCCCCTGCCCCAGCTTCCCCACCACCCCCACACAGCCTGCAACTGGGATGCAGCCTCCAGGGACTTGCCAGCCTTCACCCACAGCTTGGGGCCCGTCTGCTGCTGGTGAGATCCTGGCAGTGTCCCCAATTAGCCAGTTAATTGTCACTAAGTTGCTCCCCGTTACTGCCGGACAGGTAATCGCTTCCATTTCTCACCCGCCTCTGGCTAGATTGCCGGGGACGGGAACGCGTCGGCTCCCTGACCCAATGGTGACCTTTCAGATTTCCCTCCTGCACTTGCCTCCGCCCATTGCTACCTATTGAACAAAAAATTAATGTTCAGTGTGATAATCGTGGCAAGTGGACCCTGTCTATTTTAGCACAGCTGAAACACTGATGCGGTTTTAATTGGATGGCTTACCAAAATAGATTTTATACGTTTTACACAAAGAAGGAAGCTATCTGGCCTGATGCCTGATGCCTGTGCCAGCTCTTTGTCAGAAATATCCAAAATGGTGCCAATCCCTTGCCCTTAGCCCCATAGCCCTGCGTTCTTTTTCTTTTCAAGTTTGACTCCAGTTTGTTTCGAAAGATACTACAGAATCTACTTCCACCACCCTTTCAGGCAGTGCATTCAGGGTTATAATAATTAACCACATACAAACAATTCTCCTCATCTCCCCGCTGGTTCTTTTGCTATTGTTTTAAACCTGTGTATTTTGGTTACTGACCCTCTTGCCAGTGGAAACAGCCTCTCCCTATCTACTCTCATCACAATGATAATAACCCTCATAGACCAACATTTTCCTCCTGTTGGGGGGGTGGGGGGAAGAGCGGGAGCGGGAGCGGGCACGAGCAGGCGGGTTGCCAATTGGCGCCCCCAATCGGTGGTGCGCCGCCATTTTACGTGGGTGGGCCAATTAAGGCTGCTCAGCGTGACCTCCGCCAGGAAGCTGTGCGGGCGGGGGAGGGAATCCCCTGAGCTGGGAGTGTGCTCTTTCACACATGCACACGAAAGAATGCACAGATCCCCCTGAGGCAAAGTGCTGCCTCAGGGAGATCGGCTCCGATTTGAAACTTCAAATAAAGATGAGAGAAAAATTTCGCTGCGATGTCCCCTCATGTGACACTGTCACATGAGTTGGGACATGTCCATAACTTTTATCTTGAAATATTCTGAGATTTTTTTAATCACTCATGAAACCTCATCCCGCCCGTGGATGTTTGTTCTGAAGCCCGCCAGGGCTCCTGGCCTGCCCGCCAACCTTAAGGTTGGATGGGCAGGTCCATTAATGGTTTCAGTTAGTTTTCTAATGGCCTTAATAAGCTGTTGACAGGTCAGCTGTGCACCCGCTGATCTAAAAATTTAAATGACGCGGGGTGACATCGGGACGCACGCCTGACGTTACCCTGCATCATTTTACGTGTCGGCAAACAGGCTCCGCCCCCGCTCACCGAACAGAAGGTTCTGCCCATAATTTCAAAAACTTTCTTTAAACCTAAAACTTCACTGCTCTAAGGAGACCTAACCCAGCTTCTCTAACCTTTCCACATAACTGTAGGAGGGGGCAATGGTGTAATAGTATTGTCGCTGGACTAGTAATCCAGAGACCCAGGGTAATACTCTGGGGATCCAGGTTCGAATCCCACCACAGCAGATGGTGGAATTTAAATTCAATAAAAATTATGACCATTGATGACGCCTATCTGATTCACTAATGCCCTTTCAGGAAGGAGGTCTGGCCTCCAGACCCACAGCAGCATACTTGACTCTGAGTAAGCTGCTCAGTTGTGACAAACCGCTACAAAGTCATAAAAAAGGAATGAAACCAGACGGACCACCTGACATTGACCTAGGCACCGGAAACGACAATAGCAAACTCAGCTCTGTCGACCCTGCAAAATCATCCTTCCTAACACCTGGGAGCTAGTGCCAAAATTGGGAGAGCTGTCCCACAGGCTAGTCAAGCAACAGCCTGGCATAGCCATCCTCAGGGAATCATACCTCCCAGACTCCACAATCACCATCCCTGGGTATGTCCTGTCCCACCGGCAGGACAGACCCAGCAGAGGTGGCGGCACAGTGGCATACAGTCCTCAAGATCGGCTCCATATCCCATGAAATCCCATGGCATCAGGTCAAACAGTGGCAAGGAAACCTCCTGCTGATTACCACGTACTGCCCTCCCTCAGCTGATGAATCAGTGCTCCTCCATGTTGAACATCACTTGGGGGAAGCACTGAGGGTGGCAAGGGTGCAGAATGTACTCTGGGTGGGGGACTTCAATGTTCATCCCAGAGTGACTCGGTAGCAGAATTGTACTCGAACACAATCTGTAACATCATGGCCCGGCATATCCCCCACTCTACCATTACCATCAAGCCAGGGAATCAACCCTGGTTCAATGAAGAGTGTAGGAGGGCATGCCAGGAGCAGCACCAGGCATACCTAAAAATGAGGTGTCGACCTGGTGAAGCTATAACACAGGACTACTTGCATGTCGAACAACATAAGCAGCAAGTGATAGACAGAGCTAAGCGATCCCACAACCAACGGCTCAGACCTAAGCTCTACAGTCCTGCCACATCCAGTCGTGAATGGTGACGGGCAATTAAACCAGTCACTGGAGAAGGAAGCTCCACAAATATCCCCATCCTCAATGATGGAGGAGTCCAGCACATCAGTGCAAAAGATAAGGCTGAAGCATTCGTAAGAATTTTCAGCTAGAAGTGCCGAATGGATGATCCACCTCAGCCTCCTCTGGAGGTCCCCAGCATCAGAGATGCCAGTCTTCAGCCAATTTGATTCACTCCACGTGATATCAAGAAATGACTGAAGGCACTGGATACTGCAAAGGCTATGGGCCCTGACAATATTCTGGCAATTGTACTGAAGACTTGTGCTCCAAAACTTGCCACACCCCTAGCCAAGCTGTTCTAGTACAGCTACAACACTGGCATCTACCTGGCTATGTGGAAAATTGCCCAAGTATGTCCTGTTCACAAAAACAGGACAAATCCAACCCGGCCACTTACCGCCCCATCAGCCTACTCTCGATCCTGTAATGGAAGGGGTCATCAACGGTGCTATCAAGCGTCACTTGCTTATCAATAACCTGCTCACTGATGCCCAGTTTGAGTTCTGCCAGAGCCACTCAGCTCCTGACCTCATTACAGCCTTGGTTCAAACATGGACAAAAGAGCTGAACTCACGAGGTGAGGTGAGGTGGTGACTGCCCTTGACATCAAGGCAGCATTTGGCCAAGTGTGGCATCAAGGAGCCGTAGCAAAACTGGAGTCAATGGGAATCAGAGGGAAACTCTCCACTGGTTGGAGTCACACCTAGCACAAAGGAAGATGGTTGTGGTTGTTAGAAATCAATCATCTCAGTTCCAGGACATCACTGCAGGAGTTCCTCAGGCTCAACCATCTTCAGCTGCTTCATCAATGACATTCCTTCCATCATAAGATCTGAAGTGGGGATGTTCACACACATTCAGCACCATTCACGACTCCTCAAATACTGCAGCAGTCCATGTTCAAATGCAGTAAGACCTGGACAACGTCCAGGCTTGGGCTGACAAGTGGCAAGTAACATTCGCGCCACACAAGTGGCAGACAAGATCATCTCCAAAAAGAGAGAATCTAACCATTGCCACTTGACATTCAATGGTATTACCATCGCTGAATCCCCCATTATCAAGGGGATTGATATTAATGGGGGCTACCATTAACCAGAAACTGAACTGGACTAGCCATATAAATACTGTGGTTACAAGAGCAGGACAGAGGCTAGGAATCGTGCGATGAGTAACTCACCTCCTGACTCCCCAAAGCCTGTCCACCATCTACAAGGCACAAGTCAGGTGTGTGATGGAATACTCCCCACTTGCCTGGTTGAGTGCCGCTCCCACAACACTGAAGAAGCTGGACACCATCCAGGACAAAGCAGCCTGCTTGATTGGCATTACATCCACAAACATTCACTCCCTCCACCACTGACGCACAGTAGCAGCAGTGTGTACCATCTACAAGATGCACCTGCAGGAATTCACCAAGGCTCCTTAGACAGCACCTTCCAAACCCATGACCACTACCACCTAGAATTGCAGGGGCAGCAGATAGATGGGAACACCACCACTTGGAAGTTCCCCTCTAAGTCACTCGACAACCTGACTTGGAAATACATCACCGTTCCTTCACTGTCACTGGGTCAAAATGCTGGAACTCTCTTTGTAACAGCATTGTGGGTGTACCTATACTACATGGAGTGCAGTGGTTCATGAAGGCAGCTCACCACCACCTTCTCAAGGGCAACTAGTGATGGGCAATAATTGCTGGCCCAGCCAGCGAAGCCCACATCCCATGAATGAATTTTTAAAAAATTAAAAATAACTACAATTTCCCCTATCCCTTGCACCATTCTAATAAATCCCATCTCCTAGATCTTTACATCCTTCCTGAAGTGTTGTGCCCAGTAATGGGCATAATACTCCAACTGAAGCCAAAACAGTGACTACCAAAGGCTTACCTTTCTTCTAATTGTCCTACGTCACTGCCCTTGGTAAGTCAGAGGACTTGTCTGTTTTATAAAGACTAGAGCATGAGACCACACAAAACACAACACTGCCAAAACTCCATAACCTGCTCCACCACCGTAACAATGGAAACAGGACAGCTCAGCTGGGAAATGATGTACTCTACTCCATTGGAATTCCTAGTGCCAGGCACCATAGATAAGATCAGTGGGCACCCATGGCTCTTAATAGTTTGGCTGAAGAAAGGAGGGCCAGAATTTTTCCGTCGGCGAGTTGGGGCCAGGATCTGCTCGCCGACACGAAAATGATGCGGGATGATGTCGGGAGGAACCCCCAGCATCATCCCGCCCCCTTTAAATATTCAGGAAGGCGGGGGCACAGCGAAATCAGCTGTCCGCCCACCGACCTGTCAATGGCCAATTGAGGCCATTGACAGGATAATTAACCCAATTAAAGGCCCTGCCCGTCCAACCTTAAGGCTGGCGGGCAGGCCAGGAGCCCCAGTGGGCTTCTGAAAAAACATGAAACCTCATCCACCGGCGGGATGAGGTTTCATGTCTGTTTTTAAAAACTTTAATAAACTTTATGTGATATTTATTAACATGTCCCATCTCATGTGACATTGTCACATGACGGGGACATGTTAATATTTTTTTAATTTTGTTATTTTTTAGGTTTATTAAACTTTCAGCGCTCTCCCTGAGACAGCACTTAGTCTCAGGGAGCAGTGTGCTCTTTCACACGTTGGGGAATCCCTCCCCACCCTCCCCACCCCACCCCGCACAGGAAGCGCATAGCACTTCCAGTCGGGTGGCCCACCCACTCAAAATGGCGGCGGAGCCCGTTTCGGCGGCGGAGTTCAGCTGCCCGCCCGCCGCCGAGCCGGTGGGGCCCACCCACCCATCAAGGGCTAATTTCTGCCCGAGATTTCAGTAAAAATGGATCTTTCTCTTCCAAGGCTAATTTCCTTTAAACAGTGGATGGATGTGGGCCCCACTCTCTGCTCCTTGGAAACACCACAGGTCTATGGCTCACAGGCATATAGTGCTTTGGGGCCACCAGCAGTGGGATTGCCAGCAATGTCAGCTGATGCCATCATCCTGGTGGTCACATCACCCTTCTGTGGCATCAATTTGAAAGGGAATGGGTTCAGGGACCATCTTTGTCTCCGTCACCCCCGCCAGCAAACCCCAGTAAATGGCATGACAGCAACTCACTGAAATTTCTGACCCCACTTACTCTGATAATGCCCCTAGTTCACCCTGATCTCTGAGAAAATTCATAGCCAAAGTATTAATCCTCTGTGAAAATGTATGTCTTTGTCCCTATAAGAATACAATCTAACCCAGTGCTTCCCAAACTATTTTCCAATGTGACCCCATTTTCCACTTGAAAATTAATGAGACCCAAGATGTCAACAAAAACAGCAATAAAGCAACCTAATGGCATTCAGTATATAATTATTAAAGTTTGCATATCATAGATCAACATATAGTACTTCATATAAATATGAAAATCAGTATCTATGAAGTAGCTTGTGAAAAGGTTACTATTTTATGCGCTCACCAGTCCATCACTTTATCTGAGCCCATCCAGCTTATGCACCTTGGCCAGGAAGCATCAGATACTACTAATGTTCAAATTGCATTCAGCGTTACTGATCTATGCCGACATCACTCCAAGGTTCCCTAAAACCCATCTTGATATCATTAATTTTAAGGTGAGGCGAGTCAAATAAATTTGTAATTTTCTACTGAGTTTTTCAGCCCCTCTTCACTGTACAAACTGTTATCAGCCCGTCCCCACCCCCCGACCCCCCCAACCCACCACCCCCCCACCACCACATACACACACACACTGTAATCAGCCCCTCTCCACACATACACAGGTCAGTTGGCTGGTGACAGCCAGTGGGGAGGCAGGCAGCTCACAGAGCCCAAAGCCCACCCAAGCCCGAGTGCAGCTGGAGCCCTTTAGGTGATATTTTTAAATGGTATGGAGAAGACTCTGAGTGCCAAGATTGGATGAGGTAGAAGGTTTTAATGGGCAAAGGATGAATTGTTTTTCCATATAACTAGCTTATTTCACTTCAATAATGTCACCATAAAGTGTGGATCAGAATGATACAACTCGGAAAGAAAGGCAAACAGGAAGAGGGCAGGGCCAGGCATTCCTAGGCCTCGGTGCTGGCCTGAGGACGGGGGTGGTGGGTGGGCAGGGGGGTGGTTACAGGTTGCAGCCACAGAGAAGAGGGATCTCATGACCCTACGCTCTGATTCTATGACCACAATTAGGTCCTGTACCCACAGTTTGGGAACTGCAGGTCTAAATGTTGTAAGTAAACCTGAGGTTTAGAGGTCAATTAAGAATACGCAGAGACTCTGCCTCTGGCTAACAAAACAATGCATTTGTTGCAAGGAAATTCTCGGCTCTTTACTGAAGGTGAGCTGAAGTAACACCTAGTCAAATTTCATCAAATCAGCTTTACTCCTCAGTTATGAATTTTACCCTAAGGATGGGGTCCAGGTGCCCCCGCCGACATAAAAGATGGTGGCGAGCCTGCCTTCCTGTCACTGGCTCACCCTACAGCCATTTAACAGCTGCCGGGCCTTTAATTGCTGGAGGTGGAACTTTTGCATATACCAGAAAGGAAGACCCAGCTCAGAGTGCTGCTGGCCAATCAGACCAGTGCCACCAGTGTAATGGCCACTGCAGGGACTGCAAACAGCCCTGGAGAGGAGACAGTGACGGAGCCTGGACTTTAAGGTAGGCCTCAGCGAGGGGGCTGGCGAGCTGGGAACATCAGGGTAAGGGGAAGGTGAAAGCTTGGGGGGTGGTTGGGAGGAACCATCAATGGTCACAGGGTCCCTTAAAAGGAGGCAGTCCACCCCCTTACCCAGTCACCAGTCTGCCAGGTTTCACCTGATGGGTTGGAACTTGACACCCCCATCTCAGGTAAAATCCCAACAGTGGGTGGAGGAGGCTCTTAAATGGCCATTAATTGGCCTCTTAAGGGTGGGCAGGCCCCCTGCCTCTCCCCCTCGCAGCGAGGTCAAGCAGGGGATAGGTAGGGATCAGGCACTGCACCATTGTCATGGCGCCCAATTTCATGCCCATGACATGAGCCATCCTGCCCCCAGGGGGCTGTAAAATTCCAGCCGCTGGGTGGGAAACCATGAGATCGGGTGGAACGCTGATTTTACACCCTGCCCAATCGGGACAATTTTAACCAATTCCACTGGTTAGAAAGCTGAGAATTGGGTGCAATGTTGGTTTTATACCCTGCTTGATTTTAACTTGAAATCAGCAAATAATATTGAGCGGGATGTGAATGCAATGTTCTACCTGATCCCATGCGTTAGCTACAGGCAAGTTAGGTTGAAATTGCCCCCAAAGAGAAAGTGATAGAGCCAGGGAGACACATTCAAAAGCTTAAAGTATGTGGGATGAGCTCGGCCCACTGAGCTGGCAAACATAATCCCCTGAGCAGAATTCATAAGATTACATAGGATACACGGCACAAAAGCAGGCCCTTCAGCTCAACCAGTCCATGCCAGTGTTTATGCTCCACTCAAGCCTCCTCCCATCTGTTCTCATCTAACTCTATCAGCATAGCCACCTATTCCTTTTTCCCTCATCTGCTTCCCCTTAAATGCATCTGTACTATTTGCTTCAACCACGCCCTGTGACAGTGAGTTTCACATTCTCACCACTGCCTGTGTAAAGATGTTCCTTCTGAATTTCCTATTTGATTTTTTGGTGACTACCTTATATTGACAGCCTCTAGTTTTGCTCTTCTCCACAAGTGGAAACATTCTCTTTGTATTGTTGCAAAAACCTCATTCACAGTATATATGTTTTAGACTATAACTTTTATTTTTGGGAATTAAAATGTTAAATGTAGGATAAATGAAAAATCCTGATTGAGAAATTGGTAATAACTGTTGTAAATGCAATCCAAACAAACTTGGGTTTATTACAAGGTCGGAATTGGTAGTGAAAAAATACTTAAACAATGGATAACCAATCCCAATGGATAACCAATCCCAATGGATAACCAAGCACACGGGGTCTGCCGGCACCGTCGGGGCCTTCCCTGGACCTCTTGGTAGAGTTAAGGTGTCTATCGTTATCTCCATAAAAGAAGCTAAAAGCTAGCAATTCTGGGAAGGAGGATCGTAAACCTCCATTAGAGATAGAAATTAGTCATAAGTGTTGTGGAATCAAAGAGTTATACTGAAGGTAAAATAATTCATTTGCATTTCTGTTTGAACCATCCCAAAACATGTCAGGTTGCCATAGAGATAGTGATTCGGGGGGGATCCTTGGGTAGAAGGTTATTTTGGTGAACTTACCTGTGTGTGTTTGAAGACAGAAGCAAACAGTTCAGTTTGGGAACAGACAGGGACAGTTTGTTTTTGTTTAAAAACATGAAATCATATGGTGTACTTCTTGCAGTTAAATGCTGGGTGTTCAGATTCTTTCTTTGAATGTTAATGGCCCATAACAGGATTGTAACAGTATCTACTTTATCAAAACCTTTCATAATTTTAGACCTTGATTAGGAACACCTTCCACCTTCTCTTTTCAAGACGAACGAAAACCAGCCTATTTATCCTCTCCTGATAGGTATACCTTTGCATTTCTGGTTTCATCATTGTAAATCTTTTTTCCACCTTCTCCAGCGCCTCTAAATCTTTTTTATAATATGCGATCAGAATTGTATGCAATCCTCCAGGGATGGTTTAACCAAGGTTTGACACAAGTTTAACAGAGATTCTTTATTTTTCAATTCTATCCCTCTAGACCATAGTGTTTGGTTGGACTTTTTTTCAACAGCCTTGTTAACCTGTGTTGCTACATTTAAAGACTTGTGTATTGTACTCCCAGATCCATCTGCTCCTCTGGGGTCATCCGACCCGGCTGTCTTCCACTCTTCCACGGCTACATTCGTGGCCAGGTGCCCCTGGAGAGGGACCACACGGTGTCTGCCGGCACTGTCGGGGCCTTCTGTGCCCGCACCGAGGACTGCAGGGACTGGGGTGCTTTATTGACCCCTTTAATCACATTTTGGTTTAATGTTTGTAACTTTCCTTTGCAGTTTGACTTTTGTTTTTGCAGTTTCCCTTTTACTTTGTCCCTGATTTTATTAATTTAGTTATTTATTTTGTAACAAAAAGAGTTACCCCATTTAGATTCCTATTTCTAAGTAATGTGAAACCTCCTTATATTTCTTACCTTACATTTATCCACATTGAAATTCATTTGTCAATTACATGCCCACTCCAGGAGGTATTGTGGGTAGCGTCCCTACCTCTGAACCAGAAGCTCTGGGTTCAAGTCCCACTCCAGTACTTGAGGCCAAGGAAGGTGTGTTCATAACCTGCCAAACAGGTTGAGTGTCAACCTGTAAATCCTTCCAACATACCCCAGTGACAGGCGGTAAGAGGAGGAGAGATTCCTAGTCAGCCATGTGATGGAAAAGAAACTGGAGTCTCTCTCATCACTATCCATAGCTCTGGGATTACAACATGCATGTAAAAGTCATATTGCCACAACAACTCAGACTCCATGGGAGCTCAGTTGTCTGGACGGCCAGTGTGGATCAGATCAATGGCCAACAGCACAGAGTTTGATCCCCATTCTGGCTGGGATAAATTCAGGACCTACCTCCTTGCCCGACCCGATTTGGAGGTTGTGGTGCTGTGAACCAGATCTGCCTTTGGACAGAGAACTGAAGAAGAAGAAATGTTGATTCTGCAAGTTTGTTAATATTTTCTTATAATGTCTTGCAGTCCTCCTCAGTATTGGCTATCCCCAGCCACACGAATTCGGTGTCATCTGATACCTATTCCATACAAAAGTCTCCCCACAATCTGCCTTAATGAAGCCCACCAGCTGTGCAAAAGTAATGGAATCTCAGTGCAGGTCCCAGCTCAAGATTATATGAGGCACCCTTCTGTTTGTGGAGCCCAAGGGCACATTGATGAGGCTTTGAACTAGGAAAGCCAGGAATGCCCCCCTGCCTCTTTAACAACCTTAAACTTGGCCCATACTTGCTGCGGATCTAATCACACCAACCTGGGGATATTCCTGTAAATCCTATCAGTTTGTGAAGTGTGGGAGTGGGGGTGCAGTGGAGACCTGGAGTAACACACCTGCACCCCTATTTCCTCTTTGCTACATCAGGGAACTGAATGCTACCCAGTTTTCAGACACAAAATTGAAAATCCACCTTCTATGTGGGCCTTTGGCCCCTATGATGCATTGGCAGGGATCTTTGCTAAACATGCATGAGATATTAAAAAGAGGTCCCATGAAACATGAGCATCTCATGGCACAATTTTAAGTTGAGCAGGGAGTTCCGCTTTCCTCCTTCAATCATAACCAGCATAACAACACAGATTGGCAGGTTCTTTGACTCTGTTGTTTGTGTGGTGTTATAAGTACAGAATGTAATAGTCACTGCATTCCAAAAAGAAATCATTGTGTGAAATTTTGAAGGGACTGTTGTTTCCTATTTAATACTGTCCAGTTATTTACTGACTTTAATCACTCCAGTTGCTTTCAATTCAATTTGTTTCGACTGATCCCAAGCCAAAATTAAAGCTTTCATCAACTTCTAGCTGTGCCTAGCCTCATTAACCTTTATGAAAGAGTTACATTTATGTTGCACTGTTCACAATATCATGACGTCCCAAAGCACTTTACAGATAATGGAGTACATTTGAAATGTATTCAGTTCCAATGTAGGGAAACGTGACAGCCAATTTGCGCATAGCAAGTACACACCAAACAGCAATGTGAGCATGAGCAGATAATCAGTTTTAATGATGTAAGATGGAGGATAAATATTATCTCAGACACACGGTGGTCACTGCTGGACTCCACCAATACCAGACAACATTGTGACATTTGGGGATGATGTCATTGTGTACAGGGTGACATAATCACACACAGAGATGATGTAATCACTTACAGGGATGATGTCATCACGTACAGAGATGGTGTCATCACATACAGAGATGATGTCATCACATACGGAGACCCATCGCGATTCGAATTGGAAAAGGCCCAATTGCAGCAAGTGACAGATGATGATGGAGGTGGGGGGAATATGAAAACCTAACTTTTTTTTCAATGTTCCAGTCACTTTGAGGCTGCAGCAGACAGGCTTCTGCTAGTGTTTCACTGAGGTAAGTGTACTGACGCACAAAATACCAGACATAAAGACATCCAGTACTGGGTAGCGGCCAGACCAGCTAAAAAACTTGACAGATGGCCACCCAACCTGGACACCAGGCAGACTGTGCCTGCTGTTCTTTGAATGAGGCCATGGAATCTTTACATGCCCTTTGAAGGAGTTTGAAGGAATGTTTTATCTGAAAGGTAGCACCTCTGACAGTGCAGCACTCCCTCAGCCTAGATTTTGTGTTCAAGCCTCAGGCGTATTTTCAGAAATGGACACAGACATTTTCCAACGACAGAATGAAGTAGAATTTTGATATTTCTGCTCTAAAGCTGTATGCTGCACCATCAGCTCCCAAAAGTCTGCGAGGCCCAGCTGAGAAGTGCTGGATATAGAAGAAAAAAGATGAAAAGGCAATGAGGGAGCCCAGTTATTTTTTAAAGGTCTAACTGTTTCTATAAAAGCAAAGCTATCAGCGTGCCATACAAGAGCCATTAGCTCGCTTTTAAAGACACTCAGCCAGGCAATGGAAGTACTGAAATCACAACATATGAGAAGCAAATAGATATGTAGCTATAATAGGATTATTTCTGACTGTGTTACAAGGAGAAAAGATTTTAAAGCGGGGATGACATTTATGCGCTCTGTTTGAAGTAGCTTCAGGCAACAGATTACATTTTTACAGTTTGATAACCTTCCTTAACATATAGCAGGCCACTGAAAACATGCTTGCTTAACTCTTGATGCAACAAAACATAACCAACAAATACTTCTGGGATTTACTTACTAGTTTGTACGATTGCTCTCTGTACTGGCTGCAGATCTAAACATGCCTCTCCATCACTCAGACTAATTCCATGAATCTAATAATCTAATATTAAACTAATTAAGTTCTATGATAACTGTCTACAATCCCATGTATTAGCTCCACGTTTCATGATAGTTGTTCATGAACGCCATCTCAGGGACTGACTCAAGTATCGTTTGATGCCTATTAATAACTGCCACTCCGAGGAACTAGCATGATGCAGTGTCAACCATGGTTCAGTTGGTAGCACTCTATCCTCTGAGCCAGAAGGCTGTGGGTTCAAGTCCTGCTCCAGAAACTGAGCACAAGTCTAGGCTGGCACTCCAGTGCAGTACAGAGTGAGTGCTGCACTTTCAGGGATGCTGTCTTTTGAATGAGATGTTAAACTAAGGCCCCATCTGCCCTCTCAGGTAGACATAAAAGATCCCATGGCATTTTGTCAAAGAAGAATAGGAGGGGTAATGCCCAGTGTCCTGGCCAATATTTATCCCTCAATCAACACAACATTATGAGGAGATGGTGGCACAGTGGTAATGTCACCGGACTAGTAAGTCAAAGGCCCAGGCTAATCCTCTGAGACATGGGTTTAAGTCCCATCACGGCAGTTGGAATTTAAATTAAATTAATAAAAAAAGTCTGGAACTGAAAGCTAGTCTCTGTGATGGTGACCATGAAGCTATTACCGATTGTTGTAAAAACCCATTTGGTTTACTAATGTCCTTTAGGGAAGGAAATCTGCTGTCCTTATCTGTTCTGGCCTACACGTAACTCCAGCCATCCTTATGTATTCTGCTCTACATGTGAGTCTAGACCCATGACAATGTGGTTGACTCTTAACTGCTCTCTGAAATGGCCTAGCAAACCAGTCAGTTCAACAGCATTTGGGAATGCCCGCAAAAAAAATGACCTGGTCATTATCACATTGCTGTCTGTGGGAACTTGCTGGGCTGAATTTCTCCCCCGTTACGGGGGATGTTGATGGCTGGGCGCATGCGGACGCGCTTCTGATTGGCGCTCCTGATCAGAGGCACGACGCCATTTTACATGGGCAGGCCAATTAAGGCCCGCCCAGCATGACGTTGGCAGGGAGGTGCTATGCGCTACCTGTGCGGACGGGGCAATGCCTAAAATCGAGAGCGCGCTCTTTCGCGCATGCGGACGAAAGAGCGCACTCATCTCCCTGAGGCTAAGTGCAGCCTCAGGGAGATCGCCTCTACATGCAAAAATATTAATAATGGCCTCAGTTGGCCATTGACAGGTCGGCGGGCCCGCAGCTGATTTTGCTGCGCCCTTGCCTTCCTGAAAATTTAAATGGGGCAGGGTGACGTCGGGGGTTCCACCTGATGTCACCGTTGGTCATTTTACGCGTCGGCGAGTGGGCCCCACCCCCACTCGCCGACTCGTAAAATTCTGCCCGCTGTGTGCAAATTGGCTGCAGTTTTTCCTACATTAGAGCAGTGACTACAGGTCAAAAAAAAGTGCCTCATTGGCTGTAAAGGACTTTTGGATATCCTGATGTCATGAAAGGCGCTATCTTTATTAATCCACAAAAGTTACAGACAGCAAATGTCATAGATGTGCTAGAAAGATGCCAGGGAAGAGAAACTATAGTTATACAGACAGATTTAAGGCACTGGAGCAGAGAATGCCTAGAGGTCATTAGCAGAGTTCTTTTTTTTATTCTATCAGGTTTTAAATGCTGAACAGCTGAACAGAAACATTGATTCCGGTTGGGGATTCTGTGACAAGTCTGTAATTTAAAACTCACTAAGTAAGGAGAGGTTTCTTGATGTAGAGAGTTGCTGGAGCATAGGATGCTCTGCTACAGGCAATAGATTAGCCAGACACCATTGCATCTTTTAGGAGAAAAGTAGATAATAATTTGAAGAAGGGACATGTACAGGGCGATGGGAAAACAGAAGGATAGTGAGATTTCTCTACTAAAAATAAAACTGCCTGAGATGTGAGGTGTTAAATGGTCTCTTTCCATTCTGTAAACATATTTTTTTGAGCACCTTTGTGATGGTCCAGCTCCGCTGACTCTAGTACAGTACAAGAACTATCTATTTAACCACCTTAGCTCTGATCCAGTTACAGTGTTACCTTCTACAGAGGTCATCTTTACCCTGGGTTTCAGGTATAGTGATGCCTTTCTGTAACAACCGCCTCCCTACCACCCATGGATGTCTCCTTTAGAGAGTGACCACCCTTATTGTGGACTTATACTATAATATAAAGCACTGTAGAAGAGCCACCAGTGGTACCTTTGCAAGATCCTCCAAATTCAGTGGCAAGAAAAGTGGTCCAAAAGCAGCATCCCCTCCCAAGCCAACCTGCCCAACATCGAGGCACTAATCATTCAAAACCAGCTCTGCCAGGCAGGACATGTAATTCATATGCCTGACACCAGACTCCTGAAGCAGCAGGAGACTCCCAGGAGGGCAATAGCAATGTCCTCAAAGCATCCCTGGAGAGGTCAGGCATCCCTGTCGACTCATGGGAATCCCTGGCTTGTGACCGACCAAAATAGAGAAGGATCATCTGGGAAGGCACTAAACAAATCGAGAAATTTCACTGCGAACATGCAGAGCTAAAGTCAAGGCATCAGAGGCAGGGCACAAATCTCCAAACAATCCATCTACCCAACCCTTCAAGCACCATCTGCCCCATTCGTGTTATCTAAAAAAAAATTCAGTCTGTAAAAATAAAGCCAGTCAGTCAGTTAAATAAAACCACCTTGAAGAATAACCTGATAAAAGAAGTGAAGCTTGAGCGTCTAAATAATTTTTAAAGATTTAGTTTACTGTGAAAAAATAATAACGGTGCCACTGACGTCCCTTCCGCCTTATCTACAATGTGAAGTAAATGATCAACAGAGGAAGAAAAACTGAACATCTGAAATAAAAGCAGAAAGTACTGAAAATACACAGCAGGTGTGTCAACATCTAGCAGAATAACACTGACAAACAATTCTGACATGAGTCCTGGTGGAGGGTCACGTTTGTGGTGTTAACATACTTTATTCCTTCAGTTGTTACATCAATTTCCTGGGCATTCCTAACATCTCCACTCTTATATTAAAGGGTTCTAAAGCTCACCACCTCAAGTGAAGGCCTAGATCTTCTGAGCAGTGGCAATGATCAGAATGGTTGCTGCTGCCCATTTTTATCAGGGTCTTCCGAACCCGGCTTTCACAGAAATGCACAGTGCAACATCCCTCGGGGAACTCTATTGGAGTGAAGTAAAGTCAGGGCAAAGACAGGACACGCCTCCTTTTTACTAGCTGCCGTACGGTAAGTTTAAAGGTCTAGTTTGAACGTTAGTGAATAGGTAGGTGGGTGAGCTGGGAGTAGGCTGAGATGGGTATATGGTTAGAGGGTGGAGGGTGATAGTTAAAGGTTTAAAGGCAGATAGCGTTTTTTTAATTCATTCATGGGATGGGATGGCTAAGCCAGCATTTATTGCCCATCCCTAATTGCCCTGGTTCAGGGGACATTGTAACATGTAGGCCAGACCAGGTAAGGACGGCAGGTTTCCTTCCCTAAAGGGCATTAGTGAACCAGGTAGGTTTTTACAATTTTTAATTGGGGTTTACAATGGTTTCATGGTCATCATCATCAGACTTTTAATTCCATGATTTTTATTGGATTCAATTTCACCATCTGCCATGAGCCAGAGCATTACCCTGGGTCTCTGGAATACCAATCCAGTGACAATACCACTATGCCACCACCTCCCCATTGGTGGGGAGATGTGCATTTGAATAAGTGGGGAGGGGGTAGAGGGTAGATGGGTAAGTGGTAAATCGGGTCAGCGGGATAGGTAGGTGGCCGAGAGGGTAGTCAGAGGGTCAGGGTGGTAGTCGGGTTGGGTCAGGAGGGTAGTTGGGTCAGCAGGGGTGTTAGTTGGGTGGTCAGGAGGGTAGTCAAGTGGTCGGAAGGGTAGTTAGGTTGGTAGGGTAGTCGGATTAGGGGGAGGGGATCAGGTGTAGAGTTACCCAGGAGTTAGACTAGGATTTAATCCGTCTAACATTTCCTGGATTCAGGTTAATATCATGAAACTGTATGAAATCTCCAAATCTAACACAGAGTCAGAGACATTCACGGAGGATTTCGGGGAGTAGGAGAATTGCCTATCGGAAGTTAAACTTCCCAGGCAATTCCCACATAAATCTGTGCATCAGGGCTTTCACAGGGTCCCGACATGCATCTTTAGTTGTACTCTGGACTCCGATGATCCAGAGACCAGAAGATTTGGCCCATTGAGTCAAAAAGTCACATTGACACAAATGTAAAGTTATGAAGAACTGAAACACTTGTGGTCAGCTCCATTGGGTTGGATAATATTACTGCACACTTCATACTGATTGCAGTATTGTACTTCTGTGGCTTAGTACTGTGTCTGCTGGATCCACAGAATATTAAACAAATGGTCTACAGAATATGGAACACATCTTTAATCGACTGACACATTATTAAAACTGCAGTTAAAGCAGTTAGAAAGGGATGATCTCTTTTTTAAGTAATCCAAATTGGCATATAGTCTCTTTTTGAATTGGAAGTAATATTTCATCGGGCAGGATTTTGAGGTTGGCGTGCAGGCACGGTCAGCGGGCCTGGGAGCGGCAGGGAAACGGGCCAACGACTGCCATCAGCCCCCCCGACTGCAACTTCACACTGGCTGGCCAATTAACGGCCAAGCCAGCGTGAAAGGCACACTGAAAGGCTCAGCACTGACAGGGTGGTGGCGGGTGTGAGCAAGCGCTGAAGTCAGTGAGGGCGCAGGGGAGCGCGGAGTGAAAGCTCCCTGAAGGCAGAGAGCTGAAGAATTCAAAAGCAATGAATAAAGATTTTGAAATGCCGAAAAAAATGTCCACGCATCAGAATCAGTCACCTGAACATCTAGCTGATGAAAATTCTGTACAAACATTGTTTTAGATTAATATCGGAAACCTCACCCCACCCTTGGGTGAGGTTTCCTCAAAAAGGCAAAGGCCGCCTGGCCAACTCTTCCACCCACCAATCATAACATTGGACGGGCAATGAAAAATCATCATTGATTACTATGTTAGTGGCCTTAATAGGCCTCCGAATTGTTGGCAGACGCACTGCCAACTCTCACACGCGCCCACCAACTGAAATATCTCGTGTGCGCACGATGATGTCAGGACACTCACCCGACATCATCGTGCGCTATTTCACGCTCTAGCGGGTCGGGCACACACCGAGTGAAAAATTCTGCCCATTGTTTCTATTATTCTGCCATGAATATTTCAGCACAGTTTTTTGGGGATTTGTTTGTTCATTCATGGGCTATGGGTTTTGCTGGCTAGGCCAACATTTATTGCCCATCCCTAATTGCCCTTGAGAAGGTGGTGGTGAGCTGCTTTCTTGAACCACTGCAGTCCATGTGGTGCAGGCAGGTAGACCCACAGTGCTTGTTAGGTAAGGAGTTCTAGGATTTTGACCCAGTGACCGTAAAGGAATGCCGATATAGTTTCAAGTCAGGGTGGTGTGCGACATGAAGGGGAACTTACAGGCTGTGGTGTTCCCAAGCGCCTGCTGCCCTTGTCCTTCTAGGCGACAGAGATCTGGAAATGTATGATTCTGTGACTATATATATGTCAGGCTGTTGCATAACTAGTCTGTGGGACAGCTCTCCCAATTTTGGCACAAATCTCCAGATATTAGTGAGGAGGACTTTGCAAGGTCGACTGGCCCAGGGGGGGCCTTTGTCATATCCAGTGCCTGGATCGATACTGAGTGATCGGTCCACTTCCTGATGAAATCTATATCTTTTGGATTTTTTTTTTTTGTGTGTTTTAGGAGTGGAGCCACAATAATTTGACACCGATGGGGAGTGACTCTTGATTGACTAGAGATTGTAACATTTAAAGCATAGAATGTTACAAGTCATTACATCCGACTCTGCCTCAGGGCAGGGGGTTGAACCCTGCTGGCAGATATCACAGGTCTGTTCAAGGGTCAGTGAACAGCAGTTAGTGAATAGTGAGTCAGGAGTAGACCGAGAGGAGAGTTGGCACCATGCAGCTGAAGTGTTGCCGTTAACTCCATGCTGCTGTGGGGCTGGGGCTCAGTGAAGCCCTGAGAGCCACCAGCTCCGTGCTGCTAAGAGCCAGGGCTGAGAGAAGCCTTGGAGCCGGGATTGCTTAGTGCTGCTGAGGGGATCAGGACTCAGAAAAAGCCCTGGCAGCAGCCCAGCTGGCGTGCTAGGGCACAGAAAAGCTGAGAGCAGTGTCACCTCAATGAAGCTGAAGTGCAGTTGGCTGCTCTGTGAGGGGCAGTTGTTGGCAGATGTTAGACTGAGGAGCTGGGATCGTGCCTATGTTTAGACCTTGGAGTGTAGCCTGAGGGATGCAGCCCTCGGTAGTATGTCAGCTCAGCAAGAAAAGGAGACCAATACACCTGGACCTGGGAGCAGAATGAGAGAGAGAGAGATCTGGAATAGTGTGTCTCTTGGGTGGGGATTGTACCCATGGAACTCAGGTAGAGTAGAGCTGCTGTCAGCCAGAGATCAGACTAGCTCTTGGAAGGAGCAGAAGTAAAATGCCTTGTGAGGTAAAAAGAGATTTAAAGAATTTATGTGACTCACAGTGATGACCAACGTCTGGGCGGGTTGCTGAGACAGTTCAGGAGACCTTTCATGGTTGTATCTGCCATTTAATGTGGAGTTCGTGGTGTGGTCGACCACAACTTGCCTGTTAATTCATGTTTACCTCATATTAATTCTAGGTGTTAGAGTATAAGATAGAGAGTATTGATTGTTTGCTTTGTTAACTCAAGTATAGTAAAATTTCTTCTGATTTTTTTAAAACCATGGAATTCTGTGGCTTTATTCTCTTAGTAAGTAACTGGGATTTCAAATTTCATCTACTTTAACAAAAAAAAGGTTACTGGTCCCTAACCAGATCATAACAAATTTGGGGGTCTCATCTGGGAATGTAAGAGAATTTGGTGGTCTGGTCTGAGGTCGTAACAAGTTTTACTCCTGTTAGACCTTTTTGGAGCTGTTTGATATAACCCGAATGGGTTGCTAGGTCTGGGTAAATATGAATGTGCTTAGATTCATACAACAATGGGTGATTTAGAGTTCAGTGCTCCTACCAGCAAACGGCATTCACAAGGATCACATCTAGGGGTATTCATTCATCTAAACTGAATACCATGGACTGCATGCTCACAGTTTATGAATACTGTTCCCTGCCCCATTAATTACATTTCACTATGACACTGTACTTAATGCATTTTAAGTATTTTAACTAATAGTATCATTGGAAGCCACCAATTACATTGGTTTGATGAGGCATGCTTGATTCAAAAGTGGCACGAACACCTTTAAATGTTTGTACTATACAAACGTATTTCAACCATTTGATTGGCATAAGACATGTGCCACATGCATAAACGTAGCAAGGAAATTAGAGCCCAGAGAATGAAATGACAGTACCTGTGCCAGTACAGATTCTCATGGATGTACAAAAAAATTATCTGTGAGAATATAAATTGGAAATTACAAGCTCTTGACTTTACTCTGCATCACCTAAAGGGATGTTACTTTTATGTTATTTGCGCATCTGGTTCAGACAGCTTCCAATGTGTTCACATGTTACTTTACTCATTAGTATCTTACCAGTTAGCAGTGATTGCCTTGAGCAGGCTCTGAGCTTGCATGATACTGTGGGAAGTACGAAGTCAGAACCAGTCATAGCAAGTGGATCTGTGAGAAAGTTATGTACGTGGATGACTATACTGAACTGGTTCTGCACTCCTCCAATTTTGGCCTCTTGAACATCCCCAGCTTTTGTGCTTTCAGCTGCCTAGGTCTTAAGCTTTGGAATAAATGCAAAATGCTGTAGATGCTGGAAATCTAAAATAAAAAGAGAAATTCTGGTAAAGCTCAGCCGGTCTGGCAGTATCTATGGAGAGAGGAACAGAGTTAATGTTTTGAATCCGTCATACTCATGACTCTTAAGTCATACGGACTCAAAGCGTTAACTCCATTTCTCTCTCCATAGATGCTGCCAGACCTGCTGAGTTTTTCCAGCATTTTCTGCTTTCATTTCTTAAGCTCTGGAATTCTCTCTCGAAACCTTTCTGACTCTCTACCTCTCTCTCCTCCTTTTTATATGCTTGTTAAAACCTACTTCTTTGACCAAACTTTTGCTTACCTGTCCCATTATCTCATTATGTGGCTTGCTGTCAAATTTTGTTTGATATAGCTCATTTGAAGAAGCTTGAAATGTTTTCTTACATTGAAGGTACTACAAAATTGCAAGTTGATGTTGTTGTGCACCAATATGGAATTCAATGGTGGTGTATCAGTCCTTTTTTTGCTAACCTTGGTGTGTGAACTGATTTCCATTTTAAAGGGGATATTAGAATGTTTCTAAGGGCAGGGCTTTACATCCCGCAGGCGGACGGGGGCCCAATCCGACTGGGCGTAAAATAGCACGCGATGACATCAGGCGAGTGCCCCGACATCATTGTGCACACGTGCAATATTTCAGTCAGCGAGAGCGCACAAGAGTCAGCAGCACGCCCACCAACAATTAAGAGGCCTAGTAAGGCCATTAATCAAGTAATTAAACGCAATTTTTCATTGCCCATCCAACCTTACAATTGGCGGGCGAGCGAATCGACCAGGCAGCCTTTTGATTTTTTATCAAACCTCATCCACGGGCGGGATGAGGTTTCCACAATTAAGTATAAAATAAATATAAATTTTTGGGCAGAATTTTTATCCTGTTACTGTTATAGTGACTGAGTCCCATGTCGGGCCTTTTTTTTTTCAGAATATAAAACTCTTTATTTTTGAATTTAAAATTGTTCAGCTCCTTGCCTTCAGGGAGCTTTCAGTGAGCGCATCCCCGTGCATGCGCAAACTTCAGCGCTCGCGCTCCTCCTGCCTCCACCCCAGCAGCGCTGAGGCCCTCAGCGTGGGTTTCATGCCGACTGGCCATTAATTGGCCAGCCAGCGTGAAATCGTGATCGGGGGCTGATCGCGGGCAGCGGACTGTTTCCCGGCCGCTCCCAGGCCCACCTGCCCCGCCCGCCTTACAACCGGAAAATCCTGCCCTAAGGATAGTCATACTGAAGAAGCCTCACCAAGCATGATCTGTTTTCCAAAAGACTAATGGCATGTGCAACATGGCACAAATTTTCAGGAATGTGAATACAAGAGGACAAAGAGCAATATTAAGCTGCAGAAAGTCATTGTAGCATCGTATTAGCTTCAAAGCTGGTTTCCTTCAGGACAGGGTGGCCCTCTCCTTTCTACAGGAGCAATCTAATTTCGTTTCCCACAAAAAATTCAATGAGGACTTCACCCACTGTAGCTGGTGGTATCTCACAGGCAGTTAGCAGTCCTCTAGCTGACCCAGGGTAACCAACTCTTGTGAAATAAAATAAGGGACACTTTGGGTAGAGGGGGTTACTGTTGAGCATGAAGGAGGAAAAGTTAGGGGGTGGGGGCTTTCTGCTGACCATAAGAGTGGGGGTGAGTTGGGGGTGGTTTAAAGCAACAAAACTTACAGCTTATTGTGTGGAGTTACAACATTATCATCTCTCTGTTGCCTGATTCACAGACTTGCAGTCCCTCTCGGACCACTCAATGAGACTCCTGGGCTCAGTCTCCTGCAGGCTGTCCTAGAAATACAGGAAAATGTGATGTCCCTTAAGCGATGCGAGACAAACAATTAAAATAAGGGACAATCCCTTAAAATAGGGGACAGTTGGTCCTTGACCCACGTGGCACTGCTGCATATTATGCGCTATGCATCGGAACTGGTCAGGTCAATGAAGCACCCTTGCAGTACAGTGTGATCAATTCAACTGGCTACAGATGCAGGCAGTAAGAAGCAGTGGCCCTGCTGGCTATCTGCATGGGCCACTTGCTGTGAAGTGAAACAGCCTAACAAGTTCTCTCTGACCTGGTCTTGCCAGATATTTTCTTGGCATGTGCAAATCAGATGAACACCTGGTTCAGATCACAAGTGGGCAGTATTGTTGCACTTATTGAATATTGCATGAGTGGACACGAGATAGAGTCCATGCTGGAATGTAAGGAGCATGAGATCCTCTTACAGGAGCGATTGGCATGAATCCCAAGGAAGTACATATGACAGACTGAATTTACATTAGCTAATGACTGAAACATGGCTGCATCTGAGTTAGGGATGATAGGTATATGTGTGTATTGTCACACTCGCACAATAGTCTGAAGTGTAAACTTGAAATGGACATTGTAAAATAAAATGGAGTTGAGAGGTCAGGTGATCTTTTCTTTCCTGTTAATACACATGGAATTACAAGAATCCTTGAGCTAATCTTCTTGACTGAACAAGTCTTGAAAAGGTTATTAAAATGCAAATGACCTTTCTTGATATATCTTTAAGAAGTAATTACAATGCAGAAGTACCTTCCCATGGTTAATGGCTGCCCTTCTCCAAATAATTAAAGAAACTGGTTTCACAATACTATTTGCAGACTTTTCAGCCCCAGAGTTGAAATCCAAAGAATGGGTGTGAAAAATCTCTATTTTATCACGACGGGCAATACTCGGACCCCATTGTTTGAGAATGGCCTAGCCATCAGAAACCATCCGTGGGACACTGGAAAAGATGCTCTGGTCACATAACAGAAACTGGTTTTCTGATATGCAGATTTAACAAGGCACATTATCGGGGTAGAAACAGAAAAACATCTAGACCAGCAAATGAACATCAGTTTCTTAGGTTGGCCTTGACCTCTTTACCTGAGGAACTGGACCAGGGTTTCCCTACAGGGCACCAATAATGCAACTGGACTGGAGAGGAACAAGAGAAATCAGCTACTACAAACAATAAACAACAGCAAATCCGCCTTCCTAAAACCTCCAGACTTTTCTTTAATGGATCAAAAATAGGCCTGAATCGTTTCCAGACTTCAGCTTGGGGGGAAAAAAACAAGTGTGACAAAGAACTCTGGAACTCTTGAGACCTAAATACATGTTACTTCTGTAATTACAATCTTTTCCTGCGTTTGTGTGCATCTGCATGACTGCGCGAGTAGTTGTGGTTGCGTATATATTTGGATGTTGAATAATAAGCATTTATCTTTCTTTTAAAACTGATGAGGAAATCTGTCATTTACATGTTCCCATCAGTTACAGCAGTCAGAGATTAAAACATGCTGCCTTCGGTAAGCCGAGAGGTCGAGAAAAGGACTGCCATCCCTATCATCTCTCCCCATGTATAAACAAGCCTGTCTTTCTTTATTAGTTTCTTTCTTAACCTAGACACTTCCCACTTATAACAACACACTCATTTGGCAAAACCTTGCTTTTCGCAACACCTCATATTTTCTGCAGTTCATTGCAACAGTTATTTGACACAAAGATGAGACAGAGAATTGGCAACTATGTAATAGAGGGGTTGAACCTAAGGATAAGTGCTGACAGGTGATTAGGCCCATTCATGTTGAGTACAAATAAGTATTCTGGAGCCCATAGAACTTCTTGGAAGGTTCGCTGGGGAGGGGGGGGTGGTTTCTGGTGGAAGGAGGATAGAAACCCCGGAGAAATGATCTGAACGATATCATGATGTAGGCCCAAGCTACAGCAGGAGGTCAGATGAATCCCACATAGCTACAACCATTAGCATTTATATAGCATCATTAACATAATAAAGAATCCGACACTGCATCACAAGAGAGTTATCATACAAAATTTGATACTGAGCCAAACAAAAAACAATAAGACTGGTGACCAAAAGTTTGATCAAAGATGTAAGTTTTAATGAGCATCTTAAAGGAGGGTAAAGCAGTCGGGAGGTTTGGGGAAGGCATTCCAGGTTATTTAGGAGGAATAGTCAGGTTTATCCCGTTAATATTCTTCAATGTGTGAGATGCTGGGGTGAATGAATTGATTTCAACTTGATTTTTTTATTTATTCTTTCACTGACAAGGCCAGCTTTTGTTGCCCATCCCTAATTGTCCTTGAACTGAGTGGCGTGATGGGCCATTTCAGAGGACAGTTAGGAGTCAAACACATTGCTTTGGGTCTGAAGTCATATGTGGGCCAGACCAGGTAAGGATGGCGGATTTCCCTCCCTAAAGGGCATTAGTGAACCAGATGGGTTTTTACAACAATTGATGATAGTTTCACTAGTTTTTTATGTTCTAGATTTTATTAATTGAATTTAAATTCCTCCAGCTGCTGAGGTGGGATTTGAACCCATGTCCCCAGGGCATGAGTCTGGGCCTCTGGATTGCTAGTCCAGTGACATTACCACTACTCTCATGGGGAGGTGCTGGTGTAGTGGTATTGTCGCTGGACTAGCAATCCAGAGACCGCAGTAATGTTCTGGGGACCCGGGTTTGAATCCACAGTAGATGGTGGAATATAAATTCAATAAAAATCTGGAATCATAAGCCTAATGATGACCATTGTACAACCATTGACCATTTTACAACCATTGTTGTAAAAACCCACCTGGTTCACTAATGCTCTTTAGGGAAGGAAATCTGCCATCCTCACCTGGTCTGGCCTACATATAACTCCAGGCCCACAGCAATGTGGTTGGCTCTTAAATACCCTATGAACAAGGGCAATTATGGATGGGTAATAAATGCTGGCCTAGCCAGTGAGCCCACATCCCATAAATGAATTTAAAAAAACCCTCTATCTCCCCATCATGGACTAGAAAAGGTTTTAGGATTTTAAAGCAAGTGTCTGATTTTACTACCAGGTATCTTCATGTTTCTCCAAAATTCTTTTGAGATCATTGATTCCCAAAGAGCCAGCAGCCCTTTAGCACCTCACTCAAATGGCCGTTACTCATGTCCGAGCCTGGACAGTGAGAGTAAGCAAGTTATTTGAACATGGAAAGCATCAGAGCTCAACCTGATCTTGTGTCCGCCCAAAGTCCACACCTACAACGTTTCCATCAGGGCCCATCTGGCTATTACTAGTAGCATGGATCTTGGCTGATTTCTCACCTGCTACACCAAATGTAGAGCCTCAGCTGCTGCTCCACTTGAGCTCAGCCAGATCAGCAGGGATCTGGAATGAATACTGGCACCATTCAGTCTGTACAAATTAGTATTACACTGGCTGCTGTCATTGCCTCAATCAGGGCTCCCTATGATCGTATTATTGTACGTCAGTGAAAGAACAGCATCAAATAAGGCATAGAAATTACAGTCAAATCAAGTATTTTCATGTTGGGAAGGCTACATTCTGTTCTATGTGTATAGGATGGGAATGGGAAAAGAATGAAGCCACAGGAAATTTGCTGGAATTCTGCAGGTGAAAGTGCAATAAACAATCAATTGGAATTTTCATGGGTATTGTACTGTCCTAATTTCGTGCTGTAAACTCCAACAGAAGGTCAGCAGAGGTGATGCTGATAGGGTTTCAGCTGGTCTGCCCAGGTTACCATGGGAAATCTGGAGAACCCCTCCTCCTTCCTAGAAAATCTCCAGGGTATTCCACAGCATTGATTCCACGATTATTAAACCCCGTACTTTATCTCCCTGAGTGCAGACGTCTTCTGATAGGTTAATGGGATACGAAGGCAACTTCAGTGCTGCCATGTTCCTAGCGGGGAACTTCCATCAGAGACATTGTACGTTGGAGATAGTAATACCGATTCTCCAACCCTCACTCTGCTTGAGCCCAGCTTCCATTAACCGCATGGAATCATTCCAATTACCTCATAGAATCGTAGAATAGAATCCAGCATAGAAGGATACCATTCAGCCCATCATGTCTGTGCAAGCTCCCTGCAAGAGCAATTCACCTAGTCCCACTCACCCGTTTTTTTCCGCATAGCACTGCAAATTTTTCCTCTTCAAATAATGATCAAACTCTCTTTTGAAAGCCATGATTGACCCTGCTTCCACCATACTCTCAGGCAGTGCATTCCAGTTCCTAATCACTCGCTGTGTAAAAACGTTTTTCCTTGTGTCACCATTGCTTCTTTTGCCAATCACCTTAAATCTGTGTCCTCTGGTTCTCGATCCTTTCACCAATTTCTCCCAAGTTTCTCCCTACCTACTCTGTCCAGACCCCTCATGATTTTGAACAGCTCTATCAAACCTCCTCTCAACCTTCTCCTCTCCATGGAAATCAGTCCCAACTTTTCCAATCTATCTACGTAACTGAAGTTCCTCATCCCTGGTACCATTCTCATGAATCTTTTCTGCAGCCTCTCTAATGCTTCACATCCTTCCTAAAGTGTGATGCTCAGAGCTGGACGCAGTACTTCAGATGAGGGAGAACCAGTGTTTTAAACTGGTTTATCATAATTTCCTTGCTTTTAATACTGAGTAATACAATTTTACGGTTACACAATGTAAAATTTGCTCTGAAAATTTTCTCTGAAAAGAGCAGCCTACACACTAGGCTTAAGGAACATCGAACCTGCTTCCAACACAGTGAACAGGATAAGTCAGCTATCATTAAACATGTTTAACTTAATAACCACCACATTGAATGGCCCAACTCTGGGCTTAATCTCATCCATCATGCACTGGCAGACAAGACACGTAAGGGAGGCCATGGTCTACCAACACACCATTCTCTAAGGCAATGGTCTTCTCATCAGTGACTTCTAGCTACCCTTACTCAAGAAACAGATTATCATCCATTTTGCACAGTCGACCAATCACCAGCAAGAATGTTGAAGTGTACCAATCTATTACAAACATACTAGTCTGCCCAAGCAGCAGTAAGCTCCCTCCCATGTTTCCATCCTCCTCTATATGTAACTACCTCTTTTACCTGTTCCAGTCATTCCTCCAGATGATGGGTAGAGTACACTCCTGAAATGTCAAGGTCTACCACTTCCTCCAAGGAACTCTTTTAAGGTAATAATTGCTTTTTTCAGAGGAATCTTTACATGTTTGTAACCATGAAATGATCTTACTCAATGTTACCACTCTCACCATGGAAACCTTCGAAGAACTTCTTCCTCGCTTTTGTACTCTAGGCCCCTTTTATAGAACCCAGGATCCTGTATGCTTTTTTAACCACTCTCTCATCCTGCCTGCCATCTTCAATGATTTAGCACATGTAACCCTAGGTCCCTCTGCTCCTCAACCACCTTTAGAATTGTACCCTTTAGTTTACATTTTCTTTCACTTTCTGTCACTTCACACTGCATTAAATTTCATCTGCCACTTATCTGTCCATTCCACCAAAGTGTCTATGTCCTTTTGAAGTTTAACATCAACTGCCTCACAGTTCACAATACTTCCAGGTTTCTTGTCCTCCACAAATTTTGGAATTGTGCCCATACACCAAAGTATAGGTCATTAATATATACCAGGAAGAACAGGGGTCCTAACTCGAACACCTGGGAAACTCCACTATAAACTTTCCAAAGTTTTTACCTCTAGATCTAGTACCAGCATCAGGCATTGTCTGTAGTATAGCAATGATACATTAAATGAACCTAAGAACTTCCTGGAGAATACCTTAAATATAAATTGTTAGCACATTTGGGCTCAGCTTAGACTGCTCTAGGATACTAATTTTACATAGTTCCATTTTCCTTATTTCCTGCATATCCTTTAAAATTCTTTCCCTTGTGTTTAGTGTTGATCATGACTTGGGTGACTGGACAACCCCACCTCACATGTGTACAGCATTGCTGTAACATTTGAATTTTCCAATCAAGCTATTCTTACAAGGTATCGCAGTGAGGTTAGCGATACACGTGGCCCCCTTTTAATGCCCTGCTGCAAGTATGGGTATCAAAGGAGGATCTCCATGAGTAAATAGTACTGACACATGTAGTAACTTTAAACTAACTTGCCAGGCAGGAAAACTACAGGATCAAGTGAAACATTAGTTTTGCAGCACCGCACCCCTCAATTCTGCCCCCCACTGACTTGAATGGAGAGTAACTTTGGACTGAGTATAAAACCAGTGATGTACCCTATCCTTTCAGTTTCCCAGTGGACAGGCTGAGTTCAAATTGTCCTGTATGGGGACTGGCAGTTTGGGAGAATGCAGGGCACTAGAGGGCCCATGAAATTGCATTGTGATTCACTGGGTTCAGGTAGGAGGGGAGAAAAATCAGAAGGGGGAGACAGAGTTTTGGTGTGTTTGGTATGATAATATTGTGCTATGGCTGGGAAACTCCTCAGAGCAGCTTCCCTCATCATCCTTGTTTCACCTGAAGCATGATGAGAATCGCATTACCCATATAGGGTTTCTGCACATTCTATGGCATAACCATGGCAGCTAGGAGCAATTGTGAGGAAATTCCCAGCCTATTTTTCAGAGCTGATTCAAGGAAGGAGATTGTCCACTTCTCTGAGAACCCAATTGTCCTGGTGGTGAAAGAGTTAAAGAAAGCAAGCTGCACTTACAAACTGCTTCCAGCCATATCTACCTAACTTTCCTTAATGTTTGAGTGAGCTGAATTGACATTGCTGTGTGTAGTTGATTTATTTTCCTGTCTGAAACAATTCTTCCATACAACACACAGAACCCTGCTCTGAAACAGGTCGTCCCTTGTTAGCCTTATTGACCTGTACCTTTACAGCGACCGGCCACCCAACCTTTTTTCTGAGCCAAGGAGTGGATTGACGACTCCTACTTTTGATCCAAATAACTGTTGTAGGGTGGCTAAGTTGTGCTATTAGTGATAGAGTTGATCTGCAGACACTTCTTGGGTGGAAGCTTTATATTTACAATATACTCAGCAGCAACCATACATTACTTTCAACTCTAACTCTATCTCTACATTGCTGCAGTAGCCCACGCTACTCTCCTATTGGTTACTACAGATCATGTGATCTTGCCTAACAAGTATTATTATTAAAGATACATTACATACTAAATAAAATCATAATCACTACAATAGCGTAGTAACTTTTGTAAACAGCTTCAGGTTTACATCCATTGGGTTTCTTTGTGCTTATTAATAAAGAATATAAGAACATAAGAAATAGAAGCGGGAGTAGGCCTTTCGCCCTTTGGGTCTGCTCTACCATTGAACAAGATTATGGCTGATCTACTACCTAAACTTCACCATCCTGCACTATTCCCACATCCCTTTGTTACTTTAGTACACAAAATGTAGCAGCCTCTGTTTTGAATATACTCACCGGCTGAGTGCCCACAGCTCTGTGGTACAGCAGTCCAAAGATTCACAACCATTTGAGTGAAGAATTTTCTCCTCCTCTCAGTCCTAAATGGCCAAGCCCTTATCCTGATACTGTGACCCGGTGTTTTAGATTCCCCAACCAGGTGAAACATTTTCTCAGCATCTACCCTGTCCTCTCCTCAAAGGACAATCCACTCATTCCAATAAACTGTCTAGTGAACTTTTGTTGCACTCCCTCCAAGGCAAGTGTGTCCTATCTTGTCCCTCATGGGGAAATACACTCGGAGGCCTAAAGACAAAGAAACAGAGAAATTAGCATTTCTAATTCAGAAATAACTAGACATCACTATCATTATTAGGATTGCCACTAATGTCATTGAAAATATTAATATCATACTTAATATTACTACCAATAACTTTACTATGATCATTATTAGCATTGCCACTAGCATCCTGTTATTAGATCTAGTTGTTTATAAGTTCCCCAACTATAGATGGCGTTGACTTGATCATTTTTTCTTTCTCCAGCTTTTCTATAGAAACAGGAGTATGCCATTCAGTCCTTTTGAACCTGCCTCTTAATACATTGCAAAACAAGCCAGTAGGCAGCAGGTTTTTGAATATTAATGTAAGGAAGAGCCAGCAGTTGAAAATAGATTTTTGGGAATAATTCAGCTTTTCATGTGCTCAAGGCTATGTAAAGGAGTTAGCACTTGCATTGTAAAGGTACTCCATATTATATGGCTGCGCTCATCAGATCTGAATGATACTGTGAAAGGTTTTCTTCCCTAATCTGAAAGAATAGATTTTCTAAATTAATGGGTCAGACTTCCAACCATTTGAATTCACCTCCTGTACTTCCACAGTTTTTTGATATAAAGTCATCGAACGCCTGCTGGCTGTCTTCAGCAACTCAGATACGGCAGACGAATGAAGGACTTTGAAAAAGACCGGGCGTGGGAAGAATCCAGCAGTCTTGTCTCTCGTGTGCAACCTGAGGTGTCAAGAGTTATCATTTTCAATTTGTGTTTAATTTCATCCATTAGGTTGAGAGAGGGAAGAAGAAAAAGCAACATTCAACAAATTAAATAGAATACCATTTGCCATTCCAAAATAGCTGACTACATCAAAACGTCAGCTGCCCAGTGCACATGCTGAATATGAAAAGTTACATTACCTTAAGGATGCAGGGACTTTTAAACCTGAAGTGTGGCATTTTGGATAATCATCAACTTGAGACAATGGGTTCTCGTTTTGGTTCAAAGGTCATCCATCCAAGCAATTTGACATAGCAGCTTTCTGTATTAACAGTGTCATCACCTAATCAACAAGGGACATGGAGTGAGTTAGTACTATATGGAATAAAGCATGAAAAAAATCAAAACTGATTTAGGAACATAAGAACATAAGAAATATGAACAGAAGTAGACTATATGGCCGGTTGAACCTCCTCCGCCATTCAATACAATAATGGCTGATCTTGGGCTTCAACTCCACTTTCCCACCCACTCCCCATATCCATCAATTCCCTGAGAGGCCAAAAATCTGTCCATCTCAGCCTTAAATATATTCAAGGATGGCGCATCCACAGCCCTCTGGGGTAGAGATTTCCAAAGGTTCACAACCCCGTGAGTTGAGAAATTTCTCCTCATCTCAGTCCTAAACGATCAGCCCCTTGTCCTGAAACTAATGCCTGCTGGACAGATCATCAGCTTGCTCGATCGGTGATGAACATCCACCTAACACCATGACATCATGAGATCCAAAAGTCCAGGAGAAAGAAGATCAATGTCTAAACCCTAAAGCAGCCTGACCAAAGAGGGGGATTCCAAGAGCAACTCAGAACCAATCTGAATTTTCACACATCTAACTCTATTCCAGAACAGTAGGATCAAATAATAAAGTCAGCTGTTCTGGACTCCTGTGACCAGGCCATTGGGTTCGAGCATTGTTGTCACTGGTTCTATGAAAATGATGCAGAAATATGTGACCTCCTAGGACAAAAGTGAGCAGTCTTCATTGCCCAGCAGAGCAACACAAGGTCACAAGACAAGAAGACAGCATTCCAGCAGACCAAGGCTGATGTCCAAAGAGAAATCTGGAAGATAAAGGACATGCGGTGGGAAGACAAGAGATCCAACAATATGCTGACCAAAGTCCTGTCTGCTACCCTTGTCCTTCTAGGTGGTCGAAGTTGTGGGTTTGGAAGGTGCTGTCTAAGGAGCTTTGGTGAATTTCTGCAGTGCATCTTGTGGATGGTACACACTGCTGCAGGTGGAGGGAGTGAATGTTTATGGATGGGGTGCCAATCAAGTGGGCTGCTTTGTCCTGGATGGTGTCAAGCTTCTTGAGTGTTGTTGGAGCTGCACTCATCCAGGCAAGTGCAGGGTATTTGATCACACACCTGACTTGCGCCTTGTAGATGGTGGAAAGGCTTTGGGGAGTCAGGAGATGAGCTACTCGTCGCAGGATTCCTAGTCTCTGACCAGCTCTTGTAGCCACAGTATTTATATGGCTAGTCCACTTCAGTTTCTGGTCAATGGTAAACCCCAGGATGTTGATAGTAAGGGATTCAGTGATGGTAATGCCATTGAATGTCAAGGGGCAACAGTTGGATTCTCTCTTGTTGGAGATGGTCATTGCCTGGAATGTGTGTGGCACAAATGTTACTTTTCACTACATAGCCCAAGCCTGGATATTGTCCAGGTCTTGCTGCATTTGGACATGGACTGCTTCAGTATCAGAGGAGTCGCGAATGGTGCGGAACATTATGCAATCATCAGTGAACATCCTCAGTCCTGACCTTATGATGGAAGGAAGGTCATTGATGAAGCAGCTGAAGATGATTAGGCTGAGGGCACTACCCTGAAGAACTCCTGCAGTGATGTCCTGAAGCTGAGATGACTGACCTCCAACAACCGCAACTATCTTCCTTTGCGCTAGGTATGACTCCAACTAGTGGAGAGTTTTCCCCCTGATTTCCATTGAGTCCAGTTTTGCTAGGGCTCCTTGATGCCACACTCAGTCAAATTTGGCCCTGATGACAAGGGCAGTCACTCTCACCGCACCAAGTGAGGTCTTAAACTGGTGGACTTTTTCTCATATCAATATTACTTGCATTAATCCAAGGGATTTGGGAGGAAAAAGAACTAACCATCCCCACACCCCCATCCCCAACTTCAGGAATGTGAGAATTGTAACTATCTTCAAGAAGGGAGATAAATCATGCTGTGGAAATTATCAAGGTATTTCCCTCTTGCCATAGCAGGAAGAATCCTGACACAAAGGTCTGGATTTTCAGAGTTGGGTTGACTTGGGAGCCCTTTAAAAATGGCGGGTGGGTCCCGTTTACAGGGTTCCCGACCCCATTCCTGGGCTGTCTGATTTTCAGGAATGTCTTTAAAGGCTGCGGGCTGGTTCCTGTCAAAAGCCCACAGCTGGCATTCCCCACCTGGCCACTGTATTGCAGAGATAGGCACATTCTTCTCCTCCGCAATTTTTGTGGAGTTGGGCCAGATTTTTTAAAGTCTTGGTTCATGGCCCCTCAGATGAGTCGTGAGGGGTCTGCGTGGGGGAACCTTTTTAAAAGATAAGTTCAAAAGGTCCTCCTCATGGCCCCTATGTCAAGCACTGCACTTCCACCCACCCCAAATCATCATCATTTGAGAAGGCATGATAGAAATATGTTATCAAAAATTAAGATCGTCCAAAGATTCGTTGTCTGTAAAGCGATTTGGAGACATCCTGATGTTGTGGAAGGCATTGAATGTTTGCAAATTCTTCCTTTCTTTCTAAAAGGCACACACTTGAAAATAAACTAATTGTTAGAAATATCAGGAGAGGATCAATAGAAATAGCAGTGTTTTTGCCCACAGCTGCTACAAGTGTCATGCTTGCAAATTCCCATCCATTTCCTCCTAATGATTGGTTACGGCTGATAAGATCAGCCATTGCATAAAATCGTGCAGCTAATGGGATGTACCTGACAGGAGTTTTATAATCTTCTTACCAGCATCATCCAAATTGAATTTAACAAAGCAAAACAGAATTTAATTTCCAGGAAAGTGTACACTGTGTGGTCGAATAATGGTCTGATTGTGCGCTGTGACATATCAAGAATCTGAAGGGTTTTGTCATCGGGGCTGCTTTTAAAGATCATTCAGAATTTGTACAGGGGAGAACTACAAGGGTTTTACTTCCCTCCATGTTCCAGTGTCACTCCACCAGCTGTAAGTGTGTGCTAAATTGCCTGCCTCTATTATGTTCTTAATTATTGACCTAAGTTAAAGTAGACAAACACTCACCATGAACGTGTTAACCAACAGGGCACAAAGGAAATTCAAGCCTTAGGTTGATTAAAACTGCCAAGTGTCACCATGGGCAGGTAATATTAACAATTTTTAGGCAAATATCGTGTGAGGTAGTTAATATTCAGGTGATCAGTTAGCTTGCAATGCACAGCAAATCGAAGATGGATGAAAAATTATATGTTATAGATACAAGGAGCAAACGGACTAGGCCCACACCCCACCCCTGACTGGACACCTCCCCCCCACCCCCGCAATAGGCTCCACCCCAACAAAACCCTTCCGACTGCCCCCCCCTACCCAACTGGAATACCTCCCCCTGCCCCGCTAGACTCTCCCGCTGCCTGGCTAGACCCCACCCACCCCAATTCCTGCCCACTTACCTTATACATGTACATCCCCCCTGGCTTCTCATTGCCTGGACCTTTAAACTTACCTGCTTTATGGCAGCTAGAACCCCAAAAAATGGGTGCATTGCTTGCTTACCTTCAATTGAGCTACCCTCAGCCATGGGAACCCACTGCACAACACAGATCTTGCCTGGCCTGAGTTGAAAGGTCAGGCAAGGTAGGAGCAGCTGGGTTTCTAGGTAGAAATTACGAGCAAAGTGGCAATCTGACTCAATTCCACCAGAAGTTACAGGCCAATATCAATGATGATGTATCTGTAATATTTGCAGTCACTAGGGAGCTGGCTAGGGTCAGAAAGCAGAGCTAAATAAGGTATTGATAATTCTGTATCCTTTTCAGCCATTGGCAGCGAATGCTGGCAATGTGAACAGGCTAAATAAAGTCAGGGGGCTTAGGCTGACTGAATGGCAGAGAAACTGCAACATTCTTTTCATGCACAGTTGATATGTTTGGAGCACCAGTAATTCACCCACACAGACCATTTGGTATTTAACAGTCCAGGAGCACCTGGGTAGGCTGAGCCAAGCAGGACAGGTCAAGCTTGAGCAAACTGATCGTACATGAAAGGCCACGTGCAGGAAAACAAAGAGGATTGATCTTGTAGTGCAGTTTAAACTCAGTGTCATGTTATCCCAAGAATGCAATAATTGTTCAGCAGGCTGGGAGTGAGTTGGGTAGAGGCAGTATGAAGGTAGGGGAAAGGGTGTCCAATGCACAATAACTGATCAATGTGACATCTTGGGCCAGATTTTTGCTATGAGGTGGTTAGCTCAAGTAGGAAAATTTCCCGACTTGGCAGACCCACCTTAGTATAAAGTGTCCGTTTATGTGCCATTTTCACTCTGGGGAGGCGGGGGCTGGGTATATTCAGGCCCACCAGCCCCAGAAGCAGATGGTTAAAAGGTCTGCCTTGGTTCTCTGGGGCTTTGTCCCAGTTGTTTGGTTATATTTTAGACCCTCTAGCCCTCACCCCTCTCACCCCATCAACCGCCCCGCCACCATTCCCCATGGCAACTCAGTGACAACTCAATGCCCCACCCACCCCCATGGTTCCTCATAGTCTCAATGCCAACTCATGCATCCCCCACCTCAATGACTCCTCATACCCTCCATGCCAACTCATAGCCCTTCCACACTCATTCATCCAGTGTGCATTATGTATTGAAACGATGAGCACTATAGTAACAATGGCATGTGTGAAAATACTTAGAAAAAACACCCATTCCCATATGTTTTTTAAAAACTGATGTTCCTATAAAAAGTGTCAAACAAACAGACCTTTAAAGTATCAATAACAGAAACTTGATGCCCCTTAACCTTATGCAAATAAACATTGAGATGTTGACAAAGAGATCAGAGAAAAATGTAACTTATTTTAACCTCATAGAGATTTAAATCAAGCAAAATCAGCACTTCTCTGCACCTGTGTAAACAAACTCACTCACATAATTCTTTTATCAGAGTCCAGGTTCTCTGAGAAAGTTGGTATGGAGAGAGCATGGGGGCATGGACAAGAGCTTTTAGAGCTTACCTCTCATAAGGTTCCCAAATCCAGATTGTGATTCACGATTCCTCTGAGGTCCATGAACAGCCATGAATCTCCAGTCATGGAGATGCTGGCCAGACTCCAGGAAAATTACGGGGGTGTGGCTAAGAGATGTCTACCCCTGAAATGGAGCCGGCCAGGTAGGGGGTGCAGGGAGCTGGCAGTTTTGTCCCACACCAGCGAAAGTTGGGGGCTCCAGGATTCCCAGAATCGGGGCCTGTCTGCCATTTTTAAATGGCTCTGAAATCCTTCTGACTTTGTGAAATTCAGCCCCTCATCTACAATAAGATTGCCTCATTGGTCAAGGTGGTTGCATGGGGTGGAGGGGGGAGGGGCGGGGTGTAGTGTATTGAAAATTGTGTTGTGCATTTTGACCACTTAAGGCTACCATACCCATATACTCGAAGCTGAAATCTAGAAGGAGAATGAAGGAATCCATGTTTTAACAGCAAATGCAGTTCTGATTCTGAATGCTTCTTACTAAACCTTTCTCCATGCGAATATGTTGAGCGAGTATCCTGATGTCATCGCGCACTCGTGCGATATTTCGCACGGCGGGCATGCGTGGGTGCCAGAGCTGGACCTGCCATTAATTAACAGGCCAGTTAAGGCCATTAACAGTCCAATTGACAGTGATTATTAGTTGCCTGTACAATTTTGTGCTTATCGCACGGGCAAAACAGGCAGGCGGCCAGCTGACATTTTCAAAAACCTCATCCATGGGAGGGATAAAAAGGTTCAGAGCCATTGCCAGTGTGATTACTGAGGAGTTTGGTAGATAGTTTGCTGCTGGTTGCCAATTGGTACTTGGCAGCTTCATCTCTGTTCAGGGCTTCATCTTAGCGTTTCCAGGCTTCATTTCAGGAATCATTGCTGTCTGCAAGGAGGATTCAGACCATGTGGACCCTTCCAGGTATCAGACAGGCTTCTGTGACTCTGGTAATGGGGGTTGTGGTCTCTGCTGGAGGCACCTCCTCTGAGTAGGAAGAGAGGGGCAGATGGGAGAGGAGGTGTCCCTATGCAGCTTCCAGGGGAGGGATCCGTGGGAGGAGAGGTGCAGGCACAAGGGGTGCAGGGCCAGCAGGTAGTCCAAGGCAGAAGGAGCCGCAGAAGATGCCACTATCCGGCTGCCAGGGTTTACAGGTGGCAATGCAGCTACCTCAATATGTCTGAGGTGCAATGCAGAAGGAGGCTCCGCCTCTCAAGGGAGACAGTGACCTTCGTTTGTCAGAGGATTGGGCCTGTGATCAGCTCCAACCGTATGGGTGGACACCCCACGCCAATGGTTCTGAAGGTCATAGTGGCCTTCAACATCTATGCCTCCAGCTCTTTCTAGGGCTCAGTGGGGGATCTGTGTGGAGTCTCCCAATCAGCTGTCAATAGCTGCATCAAACTGGTGACAGAAGGTCTGTTCAGGCGGTTATTAACCTTTATTCCTCACCATACAGAAAAGACCAGGCAGGCTGAGTGAGCCAGGGGCTTTGCCACGAATGCTAGGTTCCTCTGGATCCAGGGTGCAATCACTGTACACATGTGGTCATCAAGTCGCCAGCGGGTCAGCCGGGTGCCTTCGTCAACAGGAAGGGCTTCCACTCCATGAACGTGCAGATAGTGTGTGACCACAGGATGCAGATTCTGCAAGTCTGTGCAAGGTACCCTGGCAGCTCCTCTGCAGGTCACAGATGATGAGTCCAGTAGTGAGTCAGAAGAGGAGCACGGTGAGGAGAATGCTGAGGATGTGGAGGCAGACCTCAGTAACCTGCAGGGTGGCAGGGACACCAGGGACGCCTTGATCCAACGCTCCTTCAGCTAGGCTGCCAAAGATCAGCTTCAAACACGTGCCAGGGCTGCCGCCTCCATCCCGGATGTCTGAAAGGAGCCTTTCATTTGAACACAAAGAACACTCAGTGCCTGTGCAATAAAGTTTAGAGCCATTTACATCCGACATTAAATATTGGCACACCCTGCACCAATAAAATAAAAAGGTGAAGCATACTCAGGCCATGAACGAAAACAAAGACAAAAACAAAATTTATCTCATTTTGACAATTCCAAACTATTTACATAAAATTCTCTGGTCTTCTTTCCCAGACCAGTAAAGATAAAGTAAATATAAATGAACATAAAATCATCCGTGACCTGTCCCTCTTGTGCTCATGGTCCCTTTAACTTATGCTTGTGATTGCTTTGTCTTCGTGCGCCCCCCTCACCACCGCCCCACTCTCACTGGCACCGGCATTGGAGACAGCCTGCCGACTCAGCTGTCTTATTGGTCTTGCTGGCCTTGGCAGTCATCCTCTGGCCAGTAGAGCCTGTGCTGGCCCCCCCTGGGAGAGACCAGCCAGTGCCACGGCTGGCATCTCCCCAGTTATCACAGCCTCATCCCATGCCACGGTCACTGTAGAGGGGCGAAGGAGTATCCTGAGAGGAGCCCGCAGAGACAAGCAGCTAGTGCACCAACCTGAGGTTGCTCTGGACTTCCCTGCTCACCATTGATGGATGGGCATCTAGCTGGGATACTAGGTACCTCATCCATCTCCCGCACTGGCACTGACCACCTGAGGTCGTTGCCTGTGTGAGGGCTTGCAGGTCTGAGCACAACCCCAGGAACCCCTGACTCTGTTCCTGGAGCTGCTTCTCCATGAGAGTCACCACTCTCTCAATGGAGGAGGCAGTGCAGTCAGCAATGAGGGTCAACAGAATATATGGCACGCATACCCTCAACGATCTCCACCAGATCCTCCCGCACATCCCGCTGGACATCCAGAATCTGCCGCCTAATGGACGACTCCAGAGGCTCATCATCAGCCTTTGACTGAGCATTGTCCCGGTCTCCCGCAGTCCTCCGACTGCTGGCGCCTTGGGCACTCTCTGCCTCTGCCTGCACCTCAAGTGAGTGTGAAGTGCCCACACTATTGCTCACCAAGATACTAGCCGCCAAACTAATGCCCACCAAGGTGCTGGCATCAGCGCTGGTGCTTGCTTCAGAGAGCAGGTGAAATGCAGGTGCAACAGAAGCTCGTGGTCCTCCGGGGTCAGAGGTGGCCCTTCGGGGTCCGCAGAGCGAACGCCTGCGGGCAAATCTAAAAGGGAGAACAAGGACATGTCCTTAGTTAAAGTCATCACACTGTCACTGTGCACTCCAGGCACCCTGGTGACATAATGGAGATCTGCATCGTGGTGCCATCGTCTTCCAAGGATCAATGGGGACTCCACTTTCGAGGCTCACATCAATGAAGAGACTACACTAGAATGGTTGCACAAGCCGCAAGTCTCACCTCTGTGCACTGCACTCTTACCTTCACCTGACACCCCCGCCTCTCCACGCCTGGTAGCACGTGGAGCATGCCAGCTCTCAAGCTCCAGGGTGTCTTGCTCGAAACTGCTGAGCAGCAGGAGGTTGGCCTGCCCTCTGCCTATACATTCCCTCTCTGCCTGGATATGACTTGTCTTCTCCTGAAAGGACAGAGGATCATTGATTAGTCCACTCTCCACCTGCAGCACCATTGCAGCCTGGCCAACCCAAGCTGAGGAACACCTCCCAGGCCACATCTGCTGAATGGCTCACTCCCTTGGCCAGCTCTGGCATAATTGACATTTGGCATTCAGACTCTAGCACCCCTGAGGTCCATGGGGGAACAGCCACACCTTAATACTTCTGCACACTGACCAATGCCAACATGGTACTCACCCTTCCTGAGCACAGCAGGTCATGGAAGCACTTCCAGCACTGCACCCAGGTGCGTCGTACCACTTTATGGCTGCTCACCATTGCTGCCACCTCCTCCCATGCCCCCTTGGTGAGGTGTGGTGGCCTCCTCCTTCCATCTATGGGACAAGGGTCCTCCAGGAGGACGGCGAGGCACTCGTCGGAAAAGCGACAGGCTGAATGCCCAGTCGACCTGCCCTCCTGCCTGCCATGTCTAGCCGTGCTCGACTCCATAACATCAGTTTGGGAACGCAGAGAAGGCGTCCTTCCATGGCAGCCTTCCAGGGGTTGTCTGGGGCAATTTTAAACCAGCCGCTGGGTCACCATTGGACTCAGTGGCTGTCAGGTCCTCGCAACCGCTCGGCCCTTCCCGAGCAGGTGTTTCACGCTAGGCAGGCCTCAATCAGCCTGCTAGCATGAAATCGCGGTCGGGGGCCGATCGCAGGCGGTGGACCATTTCCCAGCTGCTCCCCAGCCCGCCCACTGCACCCGCCCGATGACCTCAAAATCCTGCCCTTGACATATGTTGGATCCAGTGCCTTTGTTTGTTGGGGCTAAAGGATCCAGGTTGTATGCTTGTTTCAGGTTGACTGAGTTGGGTGACCAAGACATCTCTGTAGGCCATTCTTGGAAGAAACACATTCTGTTTATTTACAAAAGGAACTCAGCAGCTACACTTGTGTACATACAACTCAAAACTCTGTCCTTACTCTTCAGACTCTAACTCAAGACTACTGACCACAGAGGTAGGCCATGCTACTCTGCTATTGGGTATCAAGATCGTGTGATCTTACATTGCAACATTTGTCTTAATGGTATATTACACATCAGATTACTACAGTCTACCTGCCTTGTTGCTGACTATGGAGGAACAAGAGAAGCATGTGAAGAGTCATGACAGGAAGATGCATTTACACCTAAGTCTGTTTTTCTCAATCCACACTTACCTAACCACCTACGTGCACAAACCAATGCAAATATATGAAGGCATGTCTGGAGAGATCGCCTCTGCTGCCAGCAATTCTAGAGAGACAGTCACTGAAATGTAGACCCTGATGTTAATGAAGTGGCAGGAAGGATCGCAGGGAAAAGCCAGCATGGGGGAAATGAGGAGGCCCTGCCAATCCTGAGGGCAGGGCCTCATATATATAATCAGCCACTCCCTTCCTGGCAAACAGTCAAATTGACAGGCTAGCTGGTAGGAGAGAACAGACATATGAGGCCACAATGAGGGACAGGGGGAGATGGTGTCCATTAGTGGGTACAGAAGTGACTCTCTTGAACAGGTTGGAGAAATAAATTGAAGCCTAGTCTTCTGAAGCCAAAGCTTCAGGTAAGTTTCAGGCCAATGACTATCAAAGTGGACATCAAGAGGGACAGGAGAACAAATGTTAAAAGAGTGGCAGTCAGAGGTTCCTTGAAACAGAGCTTCAATGACAAGATGTTAGGGTAGGATTTTTACTGACCTTGCCCACAGGGAGTGTTCTTTGTCTCTCATGTGTTTCTCTTACTCTGTATACGATCAATCACACCAATGCCACTCTAAACCTATAGCTGTAGCTGAAGCATGAAGAAAACTGTCGATGAACTGCTCTCCCTCCCTTATGTGGTGGAGTGTCTCCAACTCACATTTCAGCGTAATGTTTCTGAGCCTGAGATTTGAGATGGAGATACTGTGGATGATACCGATCTCGCTGTACACAAATTCCAACATCCTGCAGTCCAGACCATAATCTGCATTGCCATGTCTTAGTCTGAATTATTTAAATTATTTATACCTAGTTTTTAATTTGTCATAATTTTTTCTACACACTATCTCGCCCGAAGCAGTCGATAAAAATTTTAATTACTTCCTGCCACAAACTTCCATTCCTCCTACTGGAGATCACAAAGACAGCAGCAACTCCTGCTCCATCTGCACTGAATTCAGTTCATATTGCACTCTTCATGGCCAGCCTGTGCGATGAACTCTGAGACCTTACCTGATTTTTTAAGTTATAATTCAGCCATATGACTCGTGCTATTTGTGGTAACTAAGGGTATAGCCCCTCCTGCTGTCTATCAGGCATCACCTGATGTTCTGTTAAGGCTCCAACCAGTGAGCCCTAAGCGTGGGCAATCTGGGGGGGGTGTTTCCTGATGAGAGTCCTGATTGAGCATGTAGCACCTGAAAAGCTCTCTGTAATAAAGTTTAGCTGTTTCTTGTTGAAACCTGTCTGCTCCATCGAGCCATTACACTGTTGTACAGTATATGCCTGTATATCAGTTAATAAGTGACTAGGGGAAAAGGGCAAAAGGCAAAGGACTGAACTTGAGGGAGACCTGTGAACTCACCCTCCTCTGTTCCATCCAGAACTGGAAGCACTGATTCCTTATATTAAACTACTAGGCAGCAGTTAGGATGATGCTCTCCAATCCACTATTACTCTCACATATTATGTGTGATCTTCTTCTACAAGCAGATAGAAAAATAGACATGTTGAAATGTGAGAGACAGTGTCACCCTTATACCCAACCTACATGTCACCATATATAAGTTTATTAACAGGCAATCATCTTCTAGAAGTGTGCAGTACAATCCTAATTTGTATGGTTTTAGGGAGACATTAGAAGCAAATGTGCATTGAAAGTCTACTCCGGCAGAAAAATGGACATAAGATGAAAGGTTAGCTGAGTATATATTTCCTTACTGAAGCTGTGTTAAGTTATCGGCTAAAAGCTTGTGTCTAGTCACCTATATCCAGGCTTACCTTGGTCATTTTAGAGTCCTGTAAAGGTGCTTTCATTTCCACCCCAGACCTATGGATGAGGGAGATGGCATTCACTTCCCTGCCACCTCTGCCCAGGCATTGAGCCCAATAGAAATATATCCCAAAAAGGACAACGTTCCATTGCTATGATTCTTGCAAGAGCGCATGGAGATGGCATTCTTAAAAAGGGGCAGCTCTTCTGCCGTTCATTCTGAATATGATTCTTTCAGGTGTTAAATGTAACTCCCATTTAAGAGCTGCTAGCTCATCTGAAGTAGGCCATATAGGAATTTGAAGGCAAGGATCTGAAAACTGATTTAAAAGGATCTCCCATGATATTACTCATGTTACATTAGCTCAAATCCTTCCATCTCCAGATCGTCAGAGATGGACCTACACCAGGACATGGATTATCCAGGAATTTTAAACTTCCGATGGGCTGATTCCCTGCTGCCCTGGACACTGCATGAATATCTCCGACCCTGAGCTCAGGGTGGAGACTTGGATTGGAAACACAGGACTTACCTGAATATTTATCCAGGAAAAGTTAGTTTAATACAAAAACAAAAATACGGAAACACCAAGCACACCGCCTCCTCCATTGAGAGAGTGGCGACTCTCATGGAGAGGCAGCTTCAGGAACATACTCAGGGGTTCCTGGGGTTGCGCTCGGACCTGCAAGCCTTAACATAGGCAATGATCTCAGGAGGTCACTCCTGAGAGTTGGATGAGGCACCTATTCTCTCTGCTGGGTGCCCATTCATCAATGGCGAGCAGGGAGGTGCAAACACGCCTCACACTGGCAGACGAGCTGCCTGCCATCTCTATGGGCTCCACTCAGGGCTCTCCAGATGAGGGCACCAGCTCCTCCACCCCTCTGCCAGTGTCCACTGCATCTGATGAATCCACGACGACTAAGGAGTGCCCAGCTATGGGGCTGGACGCACCCTCCCAGGCGGAGCCTGCTTAGGCTATTCAGGCTCTGACAGCCAGAGGATGACCGCTAAGGTCATTAGGCCCAGCAGGCTGCCTCCAACACCACTGTCAGCGAGAGCGGTGGGGGGAGGGGGTGGGGGAACCAAGATGCAGCAGCCGCAGATGTAAGTTGAAGGAACCTTGAGCCCAACAGGGGCGTGTCGGGGGTGACATTTGTGTTAATTATTTTGATGTTTGTGTGAGGGATGGACACTTTGTTTGTTCTTTGTTTGTTCATGTGAAGTAACATAAACATTTATTTGACTTAAATGGGCTGAATTGGTTGGATGGTTTGAATAGGTGCCTGATGCAGCTTAGGCTTGTAAAAGTTTGGCATTGTGTGGTGCTGGTGTACTGGGTTGGGTTCTCATTTATTGATTGTTAGCAAAGGAGACGGTGCCATTGGCTTGGCGAGGTATCGATGCCTTGGATGTCTAGCTGGAGGTTCGCTGGATCAAAACATCCCCGGTGTCGCTGCCTCCATGAGGGTTCCTGTCCTCTGCCTCGAGGTCCTTACCCTGCACCTCCCCAGGCTCTTCCACTGAGCCATCATTTGAGTCATCCTCCCTGACCTGTGGAGCTGCCTCACTTTCCTCAACCTCCAGTGGGTCCCCCCTTGACAGAGCCAGGTTGTGCAGGGTGCAGCATGCAACATCTATAAGGGAGACACACTCTGGAGGATACTGCAATGCTCCACTTATTGGTCCAGGCATCTGAAGTGCAACTTCAGCAGCCCGAAGGTCCTCTCCACCATCACTGCCCTTGTGGAGGCATGACTCCCGCTGTATCTCTCCTCGGCCTCAGTTCTAGGGTGATGGAGTGGGATCATTAGCCACCTCTTCTAGGGATAGCCCTTGTTACCCAGGAGCCATCTATCTACTGTGCAGGAGCCACAAACAGCCTTGGTACCTGTGAGTGCCACAAGATGTAAGCATTGTGTGATCTCCCAGGGTAATGGGTACAAACCTGGAGAATCTGTGTCCTGTGGTCACAAGCGATCTGAAAATTCATTGAGTGGAACCTATTCTGTTTACAAAAGCTCCCGGCTCATCTGCTGGCACCATGATGGCCATGTGAGTGCAATCTATTACACCCTGGGTGCAGGGGAACCCGCCCATCGCAGTGAAGCCTCGTGCTCTTTCCGCCTGGCTTGCCTTATCTGTCCGGAAGTGGATGAACGTGCGGGCATGTCTAAAGATAGCATCAGTCACGGGCTTGATGCAATTGTGCAGCTGATTGAGAAATGCCGCACAGATCCCCCACTGAGCCCTGAAAAGAAGCGGAGGCAGAGAATTTGAGGGCCACTTCAAAGCCACCAGCATGGGGTGTCTGCCCACGCAGTTGGAGGTGATTTCCAGATCTTTCATGTGACACATTGCTGTCACTGCGTCCCTGGAGAGGCAGAGCCTCCTGTGGCACTGGACCTCGGACATCTGGGGGTAGTTGGAGCGTTGCCTGAACTCTCTAGATGCTGGGTAGTGGCGTCTTCGGCTTGCCCTCCCGCCTTGGCCTCCCTGCTGGTCAGGAAATGATTAAAACATGACTCCCGCCCACCCATTTTGCCCGTCAATGAGCTAAACATTCCATGGGCAGTGTAAAATCGCTGTTTACTGGCTTGTTAATGGCCTTAATTGTCCCTTTAAATAGCAGCGGGTGCAGATCCGATTCACACATGTGAATTCACAGTGGAACGGGTGACCGTGAAATTGAGTGCATTCGCGATGACGTTGGGAAGCACGTCTGACATCATTTGACGATATTTTACATTCGGTCGGGTCCAGCGCAAGCCCGGCCCCCCCGAACGTAAAATTCTGGCCATGATGTATTCATTTACTGTTACAACAGAAAGGTGACCCAATTTAATATGCAAGTTCTTTTTTCGATCTTTTTAGATTTCAGGCCTAATTGTGGTAAGCAGGATATGCAATATAGTGTGTCAAAGGAAATCTTCTTGTAAATTGCTGAGGTCAATTCAATGGTCAATAAGTTTCAAGATACTGGCTGGAAGAAGTCAGGATAAAATAATTTGCTTTCTTTCACTCTTTTTCTCCCATGGTTGTTTTACATTCCAGAGACTATGTTCTGTAACAAATGTAAATTTAAAAATTCCTTAAGGTTATGACTTATATCATGTCATGCACAATACATCATTCTGCAGCTAAGATGCAGTTATGCCCTTTATAAGACTATAAAATCTAATTGTTATGAAAGAAATCCAGCCTTAGGTCAACCTGTATTTAATTACTTGATGCAGGTACTATATTGGGGGATGTTATTCCAATTTCAGTTGAAAATTGCAAGTCGGAAGCCTACGGTTGCATTTTCTTGAGATGGCAGAAGTCCAACCACCTGGGTCGAAAGCAGGAGAAGACTCCATTTTGACAGGCGGTGGGTTCCTGGGCAACATTTTGCTAGTGGCAGCCAGTTAAGAAGCCACCCACTGCCAGGGCTGCTGTCCAATTTGTGAGGGCGGCACGCCCCAAAACCTGCCGGGCCAAAGAGGGGGCTGGCAGCTCAGCAGCCTGGAGTCACCAGTTGCAGTGGCCATTGCTGAGGGAGGAGTTGCCTCAATGGCCACCAAGAGAGTTCAGGTAGGTTGGGGGAAACTGGATGCACCCGTTGCCACCAGGGGACTGCTCCATGTGCCACGGAATGCCCATAAAGGATGGCCTGCCCTGCAGCAATCTCCCCACCGGCGGGTCCTCCCAATGTGGACAAAATGCCAGCAGAAGCAGAAAGTTGCCCTTAATTGGCTATTTAGGTGGCTCAATTGGTCAAACAGCAGGCAGCCTACCACTCTCCCACCACTGGTAATATAGCACGATGGTGACCAGACATCATGCACCTCCCGTGACGCCTTTCCACCATTTTATTTGCACATACTAAATGCTAAATGTTAAGGGTAATAGAAGTGTACAACAGGAAGTGTGACATGACAGAGAGTAGAACATGAACATACTTAAAGTTCAGAACTTCTATTCACAACCTCCTTACAAGCTGAATGCATTCTTTTCGGAATTTGGTGCTTTGCTATCTTTGCTGAATAAATATCCCCTATATTGTAACCTTATTTGCTCTAAAAGTGATTGCAGATGAAATTGCAAAATTGACACTTCATGTTACTTTGATTTTATAGAAACATTTGCTTGTAATATATTATGTGAAAGAAATATAGAAGGAAAGAAAGGCAGACACTTGATAAGTGTACAGGTTTCTCATCATAAAATCTTTAGTTATTATAGAATAATTTGGAAGAATGCAATTCACACTTTAGATCAATAGAATGAGAGAACTACCAAAATCGCACCTTATGCAAATAAACTTAGAAGCTTTGTACCAGTGTGCTTGAAAGACAAGCACAGAATTCTCAAAATATGTATTAAATTTAAAATAAAAGAATAAGCTGCATAGCTAAAAGCTATAATGAAAGTGTGCATAAAGGTAGGGAGATAAGCCTTTAAGCAACTTAACACACTCGACTATATTTCATGTTTTAATAGGTTCCTGTCACCCATTCCACTGTGAAATGTAGTACAGCATTCATTACAGGTACATTAATGTGACATATCCGGAACCATTAGTAACTTTTTCTTCTTAAAAATCTTTCAAAGCCTGAAACAGATGGGCAGGTGTTTTAAATGAACCACAAAGTGCATTTCTACAATTTTTCTTTCATCTCACCTGAAACATCGTTCTCAGCAGTTGTCTGACTTTGGACTGAGATTTTTCTTTTAGTTGTTTTATTTTAATTCAAAGCGAGAGATGCAAAGGTATAAACAAGATATCCTCTTCTGTACCATTGACTGTGTACTCTACCAGCCTGTTTCATTTCACCCTGCCCAAGGCTGCGATCACTTCCTCTTGTAAAGTATAACAGTTACTTAACCATTTTTTAGGTTCACAACTAAATCCTTAGGCTTAAATAGCTCATCCCTTTTCAGAGATCAACTCTGCCTGCCCAGCATTTCCCTCAATCAAGCAAACATGTCTAATTGTCCCTCGATTGTCAATTGCACTGTCCATCGCTGTATCCTTCCCTGTTACTTTATTCTGCAACTCATCATCCTATGGTTAGTGAATTTCCCCAAATGTTCTTGCTTACTCCCAAATTCATTTTTAATTACTTAGGATTACATAGGATATACGGCATAGAAACAGGCTATTCGGCCCTCCCAGTCCATGCTGGTGTTTATGCTCCATTCGAGCCTCCTCCCATCTTTCCTCACCTAAATCTACCATTGTTACCCTCTATTCCCTTCTCCCTCATATGCTTGTCTAGCTTCCCCTTCAATGTATCTATACTATTTGCTTCAACCACTGTGGTAGTGAGTTCCACATATCACACTTCAGGTAAAGAAGTTTCTACTGAATTCTCTATTGGATTCATTGGTTTATCCACATTTATCTATACTGATCTTACATTAATGTGAGACCCCTGGTAGTGTAAACATGGTGAAGAATTTGCCTGGATCCATGTTGCCGATTCCCTTCATGGTTCTTGAAAAGTTCTGTTACCATTAACATGATGATTTCAATGGGGAGTATAATCTGAAAGATTCAACATGAACACATAATCTAAGCCCGTATTCCATGTCAGGAAGTGACCGCACATTGTTGGAGTGACCATGCTTCATATGAGACTTTTAATGAAGGCCCACTAACTTGTTTTATATTCATTCTCAGATTGTGAGTGCCAATAGTAAAGCCAACATTGAACATTCCTAGTTGCCCTGAGAAAGTGGTGGTGGTTGTTGTGGTCTCTTACGGTCTCCTGCCACCATATATGTTGAGGGTTTCAATGTAGATCTCACGGCATCTGTCTCTATGCTATCTAAGCAGAGCAAGATATTGAGGCTGATGAGGGCTCTGGTCGAACACCATTACATGAAGTTTATTACTAGCAACAACTATGTACAGCTCTGCATAGGCCTTGATCCAGCCTGTGTCCTAACAGCTACACAGGCTGATTACTTGGCTATATGGCTGACTCATAATGTATACATAAAGTCTTACTGATACAGTCACAGACAGTAGTGAATATCTTCAATAGAGATCACAGGCAATTAGTGAACATCTAACATGGAGGCTATACCTTTTATTCTCCAGCCTTACAAACAGTGATGGCATAGTGATGTCTCTATACAGCTTCTTAAAGGTACATGCCATTGTCTGCACTGGCATGCATACAATATCACAACAGTTACGGGTCTTCTGCTCGAACCGGTTTGTTCCGACTGATCAGCTTGCGAGCTCACTTCAGAGGGAAGTCAAGAGACAACACATTGGTGTGGGATCGGGGTCACATATTGGGCCGACTGAGTAAAGACAGGAAATTTCCTTCCCTAAAGCACACGAATGGACTAGTTCAGTTTTAACCACAACCCAAAGTTGTTTTGACAGAACAGCTTTTTATTTCCAGGTTTTTCAATGATGATATAGATCCCATGGCACTATTTGGAGAACAAGGAGTTCTCTTAATGTCTTAATAAACAGTCATCCCACAGCAAGCACCAATAAAAACTATTTTGACTGGTCATTCATTTTATTGCTATATGTGAGATCTTGCTGTGCCTATATGTTAGCAGACTGTGGTTCTACACACAGCACACATGAGCACAGTAATGGATATGGTGACAAAAACTACACCCTTACAGTACCTGGGACATTCATTTATGTTTTACACTTAGCCCACTGGTTGTTGCAAAGAAATGGCTGTCTGCTTGGGTTTGTTCTGACAAAAGTATAAAGGAGCTCACTCCATCCTGTCCGCCAGTCTAAAGGAGCCAATTCAATCCTGTCCTCCATTCAAAAGGAGCCCACTCAATCCTGTCCTCCAGTCTAAAGGATCCCACACCGTCGTGTCCTTCATTTTAAAAGAGCCCAATCCATCCTGCACTCCAATCTAAAGGAGCCCACTCCATCCTGTCCTCCAGTCTAAAGGAGCCCACTCCATCCTGTCCTCCAGTCTAAATGATCCCACTCCATCCTGTCCTCCAGTCTAAATGATCCCACTCCATTCTGTCCTCCAGTCTAAAGGAGCCCACTCCATCCTGTGCTCCATTCTAAAGGAGCCCACTACATCATATCCTCCAGTCTAAAGGAGCCCACTCCATCCTGTCCTCCATTCTAAAGGAGCCCACTCAATCCTGTTCTCCAGTCTAAAAGAGCTCACTCCATCCTGTCCTCCATTCTAAAAGAGCCCACTCCATCCTGTCCTCCATCCTAATAGACTCCACTCCATCCTGTACTTAAGACTAAAGGAGCCTATTCCATCCTGTCCTCCATTCCAAAGGAGCCCACTTAATCCTGTCCTCCATTCTATAGGAGCCCACTTAATCCTGTCCTCCATTCTATAGGAGCCCACTCCATGCTGTCCTCCAGTCTTATGGAGCTAACTCCATCCTGTCCTCCAGTCTAAATGAACCAACTCCACCATGTCCTCCAGTCTTATGGAGCCCAGTCCACCCTGTCTTCCATTGTAAAGGATCCCACTCTAACCTCTCCACCAGTTTAAATTAGCCCTCCACCTGTCCTCCAGTCTAAAGGAGCCCACTGCATAATGTCCTCTCGTCTAAAGAAGCCCACTCCATCATGTCCTCCATTCTATATGAGCCCACTCCATCCTGTCCTCCAGGCTAAAGGAGCCTACTCCATCCTGTCCTCCAGTCTAAAGGTGCCCCCTCCACTCTGTCCTCCATTCTAAATGATCCCACTCTAACCTGTCCACCAGTTTAAATTAGTCCACTCCGTCCTGTCCTCCAGTCTAAAGGAGCCCACTTCAACCTGTCCTCCACTCTTATGGAGCCCTCTCTATCATGCCCTCCATTCTAATGGAGCCCACACCATCCTGTCCTCCAGTCTAAAGAAGGCCACTCCATTCTGTCCCCCATTCTAAAGGAGCCCACTCCATCCAGTCCTCCATTCTAAAAGGGCTCACGTCATTGTGCCCTCCTGTCTAAAGGAGCCAACACCATCCTGACCTCCAGTCTAAAGGAGCCGGCTACATCCTATCCTACAGTCTAAAGGAGCCCACTCCACCCTGTCCTCCATTCTAAAGGAGCCCACTCCATCGTGTCTCCAGTCTATGGAGCCCACTCCATCCTGTCCTCCACTGTAAATGATTCCTCTCCATCCTGTCCATCAGTCTAAAGGAGTCCATTCCATTCTGTCCTCCATTCTAAAGGAGCCCATTTCATCCTGTCCTCCATTCTAAAGGAGCCCATTTCATCCTGTCCTCCATTCTAAAGAAGTTCACTCCACCCTGTCCAACAATCTTATGGAGCACAGTCCACCATGTCTTCCAGTCTTATGGAGCCCAGTCCACCCTGTCTTCTATTCTAAAGGATCCCACTCTAACCTGTCCACCAGTTTAAATTAGCCCAATCCATCCTGTCCTCCAGTCTAATGGAGACTACTCCATCCTGTCCTCCAGTCTAAAGGTGCTCCCACCACCCTGTGCTCCATTCTAACTGATCCCACTCTAACCTATCCACCAGTTTAAATTAGCCCACTCCATCCTGTCCTCCAATCTAATGGAGCCCACACCATCCTGTCCTCCAGTCTAAAGAAGGCCACTCCATTCTGTCCCCCATTCTAAAGGAGCCCACTTCATTGTGCGCTCCAGTCTAAAGGAGCCCACTCCATCGTGTCCTCTTGTCTAAAGGAGCCATCGCCATCCTGACCACCAGTCTAAATGAGCTGACTACATCCTATCCTACAGTGTAAAGGAGCCCACTCCACCCTATCCTCCATTCTAAAGGAGCCCACTCCATCCTGTCCTCCAGTCTATGGAGCCCACTCCATCCTGGCCACCATTGTAAATGATTCCTCTCCATCCTGTCCTCCATTCGAAAGTAGTCCACTCCACCCTATCCTCCATTCTATAGGACCCCACTCCATTCATCCTCCAGTCTAAAGGCGCCCACTCCATTCTGTCCTCCATTCTAAAAGAGCCCACTCCATTCTGTGCTCCAGTCTAAGGGAGCCCACTCCATCCTATCCAACACTCTAAAGGAGCCCACTCTATCCTGGTCTCCAGTCTAAAGGAGCCCCCAGCATCCTGTCCTCCAGTCTAAAGAAGGCCACACCATTCTGTCCTCCATTCTAAAGGAGCCCACTCCATCCAGTCCTCCATTCTAAAGGTGCCCACTCCATCCTGTCCTCCATTGTAAATGATTCCTCTCCATCCTGTCCTCCATTTTTAGGGAGCCCATTCCATCCTGTCATCCATTCTCTAGGAGCCCTCTCCATTCATCCTCCCATCTCATGGAGCCCACTTCATCCTGTCCTCCAATCTATTGGATCCCACCCCATCCTGTTCTCCATTCTAAAGAAGCCCACTCAATCATGTCCTCCATTCTATAGGAGCCCACTCCATGCTGTCCTCCAGTCTTATGGAGCTAACTCCATCCTGTCCTCCAGTCTAAATGAACCAACTCCACCATGTCCTCCAGTCTTATGGAGCCCAGTCCACCCTGTCTTCCATTGTAAAGGATCCCACTCTAACCTGTCCATTAGTTAAAATTAGCCCACTCCATCCTGTCCTCCAGTCTATATGAGCCCACTCCATCCTGTCCTCCAGTCTAAAGTTGCCCCCTCCACCCTGTCCTCCATTCTAAATGATCCCACTCTAACCTGTCCACCAGTTTAAATTAGCCCACTCCATCCTGTCCTCCAGTCTAAAGGAGCCCACTGCATACTATCCTCTAGTCTAAAGGAGCCCACTCCATCCTGTCCTCCATTCTAAAGGAGCCCACTTCAACCTGTCCTCCACTCTTATGGAGCCCTCTCCACCATGCCCTCCATTCTAATGGAGCCCACACCATTCTGTCCTCCATTCTAAAGAAGGCCACTCCATTCTGTCCCCCATTCTAAAGGAGCCCACTCCATCCAGTCCTCCATTCTAAAAGGGCCCACGTCATTGTGCCCTCCTGTCTAAAGGAGCCAACACCATCCTGACCTCCAGTCTAAAGGAGCCGACTACATCCTATCCTACAGTCTAAAGGAGCCCACTCCACCCTGTCCTCCATTCTAAAGGAGCCCACTCCATCGTGTCTCCAGTCTATGGAGCCCACTCCATCCTGTCCTCCATTGTAAATGATTCCTCTCCATCCTGTCCATCAGTCTAAAGGAGCCCATTCCATTCTGTCCTCCATTCTAAAGGAGCCATTTCATCCTGTCCTCCATTCTAAAGAAGTTCACTCCACCCTGTCCAACAATCTTATGGAGCACAGTCCACCATGTCTTCCAGTCTTATGGAGCCCAGTCCACCCTGTCTTCTATTCTAAAGGATCCCACTCTAACCTGTCCACCAGTTAAAATTAGCCAACTCCATCCTGTCCTCCAGTCTATATGAGCCCACTCCATCCTGTCCTCCAGTCTAAAGGTGCCCCCTCCACCCTGTCCTCCATTCTAAATGATCCCACTCTAACCTGTCCACCAGTTTAAATTAGCCCACTCCATCCTGTCCTCCAGTCTAAAGGAGCCCACTGCATACTATCCTCTAGTCTAAAGGAGCCCACTCCATCCTGTCCTCCATTCTAAAGGAGCCCACTTCAACCTGTCCTC